>NC_056734.1:196479599-196717099 GCF_019279795.1 Protopterus annectens
AGGGCTCCGTGAGCAAATTTCTGAGCAGCTGATTGAAGAAGCTGCACAAGGGAACTATAAGATCATCAATGAAATCCTACGAAATGGCCTCATTCATGTGGATGTTGCCGATTCATCTGGTTATGGTGCACTCCATGCAGCGGCTGTAAGTCAGTAATTACTTGCATTTAACATCAAAGTGTAAAATGTAGCATCAAAATCAATGAAAAGAGTACAATGTGTAAAAGGTACTGATATTCTTGTGGGGGTCAACATACTTTGCATATGCATGTGGTTTGAGCCCTCATAAACAGAGTATGAATATGTGTTATTCTACTGCACTTTTCTTGCGTTGCAGTTAAAGCTAGCTCTACAAGCATTTTGTTAAGCCATGCCTGCACGACTTTCATAATTCACGGAGAAAGGAACTGATTACAGAATGCAGTGAGGTCAGTTGTTTGAGATAAGGGAAACTTACCCTTTAAAAGTAACAAACTCATGTATATCTGAAAACTACTTTCTTTCTCACAGCTGCTGTGTGAGAAAATGAAAAGCATTTGCCGGACATGAAGAAAATCTATGTAAGGTGGTAATGAAATGTACTCAAAATATTCTGGTTCTAACAGTATGACTTGTGAGAGAATGCACTTTTAATTGTGCACTATCAGAATGAATACGCAGATATAAAGGTATAACATTTCAGAGTTTTGTTACGCAAACTGACTCTGTTTTCAGGACACTTGTGTACATCTGTGCCTGACTGAAGCTCTTTGCCTGACTGTATTGACATGACAGACAGAAGCTTTGCCTGCGTGTCCCTGTCACTCTCAGCTCCAGGTACTGTCTTCCTTGGGGTTACTTACGAATTTTTCATAACAGTATAGCTCAACTAATAAAGTACTGTAACTGCGTTACCTTGTAAGTAATTTATAATAAATTTGTTTCAATTTATCTCTGCTGGTGTCTTGGATGCTCTTCTGCATCTGTTTTCTCTGTGCTGTAGTTAATCACCTTGGTTCAGAACTGTAGAATTGAACCTAGAAACACTGACAGAGAGAATAGGTCAGAAAGCACAGTGCAGGATGGAGAGATTGAAATGTTTATCATTATACATATTTTTGCAGAAAGAAACAGATTGAAAAAAAAGATAAATGATGATAAACTCTTTGCAGATAAAGTCCCAGAATGGTCTGTTTGTTAGAGTGAACTGTTTTATGTAAGAAAATTGATTTATATAAAGTGCTGTTCACGTAAGTGTAGTTAGTATAATGCATGTTGTGCACAGCAGTATAAATTCTTGGCATCCATAGGCTTACCCTTCCAGACTGCTCTACACTGCCATACTCTTTTCTACACTTTTCTTCATGGGCAGTATGAGGCTGATGAAAGTGGAGCTTCTTCTGTTGACAACAGTATAAATAAGTGAAGAGACTGACTGGATTTGGAGATTTTCTGAGGAAACTTCATTGACACAGAAGTGGGAAACGAAAGGTGAATTGCCAATCGGGCATGGGCAAAAGCTTCGGCCCAACAATAGCTTTATAATTATTTTACAATTATGTTGTAAAAGAAGTCTCAACAGAGAGTATTTTAAAGTCAGTCGGTTAATGCTTGTTGTGACTTAACTGAAATAAATATATTGACTCTAAGACAGTGTAATTCTTTTTCTATTCTGGTGCTTGCCAAACACTCTTGACCTCACTAGCAAAAGTTTCAAGTACAATATCAATGCACCCTTTAAAGTGTTCAGACTTTACTAAAGATGTAAATCCATATGACATGTCAAAAGCTTTGGCAGATTTAAAGCTAGATCAAAAAGTGGTTGGTTATGTTTAATAGCATTAAAATACTTGGACCATAAAATAAAATAACTCACAAAGAAAGTCTATGCTAGAAAAAAAAAAACAACAAAATGATTTAGAAAAAAAGCAGAAAAAAATGGACTAGAAGCAGAGAACGAATTCATCTCATTGTTGACAAGAATAATAATTAAAAGCAGACAGACATGTGACAGGAAAAAGGCAAACCTCCCTCCAGAGCTAGAGTGAGCATTAGTATGTAGCCCAGAGTACAATCCAGCCATCTGGTAGGGTGACTGCTCATCATCAGATAATGAAAATAACAAGGATGACTCCTCAGGGGCTCAATTAACAGAATCAAACGTTGTGGTGCAGAGTAAAGGTGTTAGTACAGAAGATGGGATGGGAAGAGTAGAATGAACTTGTGATGGGAGTAGGGACAGGTGTAGCACAGGAAGTAAAGTGGATGTGGGTAAGTATATAAGAAATGCTGATCTAGGCTTGGAGAGGTGACAAGATGGAAATTACATAGATGTCAGAATCAGTAGATGACAATAAGTTTACCTGAAAATACCTCTCAGCAGTTACTTTCTGAATCCCTGGGGTACAGCACCATTAGGCTCCATGTGGAAAGTAAAAGGCTGTACGCAGGACCTAAGCTTCGTTTAATCAGGCCCTGCAGGTGTATATTTGCAACCATTCTAAGATGGGAAAGAGAGAGGTCAAAGAAATATGACAGCTCCAGAAGTAATGATGATGTCTAGTAGTAGGAGCTCTGACTGAAGAAATAGGTGCCAGGGACTAAAATCAGACCAAGCGGTGCACGGTAAGGCCAGAGCTGCCATCTGTGAGAGTAAATGTTGGACACAAGAGACAAATAGAAGAGGGTAAGCAGGTAATAACCTTTTAAACTGGAGAAATGCACAAAAAAATAGAAGTGGGAATACATGAGGGGAGAGAGAAAGGGCCAAGACAAAAGAGGAAAGCAGACACAGGAAGTGGAGGGTTAACCTAGATCCATCAGGCTACTTTGTCCAGTTCAAAAAGGAAGGCCTGCAGACTGAAGTACAATAGAAGCCTGCAAAGGCTTTGGAGGGGAGCAACTAACCATCATATGGGATTTTTGCAAAGGAAAAGCTACTGTATGAAAGATAAGCTGTAGGCTGTTGTCTGTTTTGTTGATGGCCTACTTGTCAAGCATAACCTTGTAGATTTTAAGTTGTCAACAAGGCAGCAAGTACAGATGCCCCATTTTGACTTTCTGGCTTAAAGATGCAAGCTGCAAATCAGGCATAATAAACATTTTATGCAGTGGTGGGCAAACTTCCTTGCACCCTCCACATAAATGCACACTCTGCTTACGTGTTTTATATATATATATATATATATATATATATATATATATATATATATATATATGAACTTCAAAACTGCACTGTTGTGGAGAAAGCCAATATCTATATAAAGATAGTTGTTCCTGCCAATTTGTGAATGTGATTTCAACACATGACTTGCTGGAGATTGAGAGTTGATCATTGTTAAGCTTGAAAATAGTAATTTAGTTATCTGGTTATGCAAGAACTGTTCCTAGTTAGATGGATCACAGTCAGGCTATATCAGATAACACACCATACTAATACGTTTTCAGTTTAGCCATGAAGAGACAAAAGAAATCCCTCTGACTTGGTCAAGAGTTAATGACTCAATCCCTTTTGAGCAGCAGCATGACTTTTTCAACTTAAATCATTATCTGTTAGGGCTGAGATATTTGTTATAATGTCCCTTCAGTAATCCTCTGCCATTCTTCATCTCAGAATATTGATCAGCCTGCTCTGTTGTATTTCATTCAGCCAGTCTACTGATCTTCATATGTGAAGAGCAGTAATTACTCAGAAGTTATGGAACCAGAGGAAATCCTACCCTGAATATTTATTTATTTGTCTTTGTTTACCAAGAAAGTCCGACTGGGTAATACCCATTTTCAGCAGAGTATATGTATATGAAATGTGAGATATATGAAATATAGGAATATGAGGTCCTTGTTCCCTAGTGTCTCAAAGATAACCTTGTTTTGTGGACATCAGAATTCATTCTCTTAAAATATCTTTATTTAGCCATTTCCACCTTCCCTAAGTTCCAATGACTGATATCTTAAGTATGAATTGGAGCACTTATTTTTAATTTTCTTTTGTTTCTTTATTTTTTATTTGATAACCACATACATGAACTGGTCCAGGGATCCTTTTTAGCTACTACACAAGCAAGTCATATATTCCATATTCACCTGTTAGTGAGAAGATATTTAACATTATTAAGAATTATTGGTCATTACTAAGGAGAGATGACTTTTTAAACAACGGCTTCAGTTTGTTACAAAAGTTCATAGGTTCATAGGTTTATAGGTAGGTACTAGGCTAGCGAACCTAGGGCCTATACAAGCCCAGCCAAAAAGGTACCCTGGCTTCTGCCACCCATGAAAATTATTTTCCTGTGCCACTGTCGAGCAGAGCCACAGAAGTGGTCCCTGGGGTGAATTTCCTATTTCCCATCCAATCATCAAGATTTTTCTTGAACAGTGCTAATGAGGAGCTTTGTTTGATATAGATAGGTAGTTTATTCCAGAGTATGGGATGTCTCTGGAACAGGAATCTATCCCTCCCATGAAAATTATTTTCCTGTGCCACTGTCGAGCAGAGCCACAGAAGTGGTCCCTGGGGTGAATTTCCTATTTCCCATCCAATCATCAAGATTTTTCTTGAACAGTGCTAATGAGGAGCTTTGTTTGATATAGATAGGTAGTTTATTCCAGAGTATGGGATGTCTCTGGAACAGGAATCTATCCCTCCGGCATGTTTTGTTTATTGTGGTGACAAGGTTTAGGTCCCTAGAGCGTGTAGCTCAGAGGGATTGGGATTTCTTTAAGTGGAGCATGTCCAACAGCTCTGGGTTTGACATAGCTTTGTATGTTAGGCAGAGATCACCTCTGAGTAGGTGATATGCGACGAAGTAAAGATGGAGTTTTTTGAGATGGTCTGCGTAGGGCATTTGTTTGAGGCCAGTAATCCTCTTTGTGAGGTATTTCTGCAGCCTTTCCAGTTGTTGTAGATGTCTTGTGAGGTACTTACCAAAAGGGACGTTGTACTCTATAATGGGTCTAATGAGTGATGAGTAGAGTGGAACAATGAGCTCTTTTTTTCTGGATGAGAAGCCTTTTGTGATGAGGTGTGCCACGTAGAAGGATTTCTTGACTACTGTGGCGATGTGATTATCAAAGGAGAGACTACTGTCCACCTGTGTCCCAAGGTCTCTTATCACACTTTCGTTGTTCAGTATACTATTGCCTATGCTGTAGTTCATGGGTAGAGAGTTTTTACCAAAGGGGGTGACAATGCACTTTTTGGCATTGAGCTTGAGGCCATGGCTTTGACATCAGGCATCTGTCTCAGTGAGTCCCTTTTGTAGGATGTCCACATTGTTAGGAGTTTCGATTATGGCTCCCAGTTTGCAGTCGTCTGTAAACTTTGTTAGCCAAAGACTTTCTGTGTTAGCCTGTACTTCACAGAAGTAGATACCAAACAGGAGAGGACCCAGGACTGAAACATGTGGTACTCCACTTGTCACTGTTCTGAAGTCGGATTTGGAGTCTGCTACTTTCACAGTGTGGGTTCTGTCAGTGAGCCAGTTGCCAACCCATGTTGTGATATAGGGATTTATACCTAGTTTAGTGAGTTTATCTATAATTCCAGAGTGGGGGATGGTGTCAAAAGCCTTGGCAAGATCTAGATAAGCCTTACCCTCGTCTACGGCTTTGGTGACTGCTTCAAAGAAGTCTGTCAGGTTTAGGAGACATGATCTGCCTTTTACAAACCCGAACTGGGTGGGGTCCAGAGTTTGGAGATTACCAATGTCTTTGTTTATAAGTTCCATGATGATACATTCCATGGCCTTGCAGACCAGGTTCATCAGGCTAATGGGGTGGTAGTTCTTGGGGTCCATGGTGGCTCCCCCCTTGTGGAGTTGGATAACTGTCACTGTGCGCCATTCAGCGAGCACAAAGCCTGAGGTGAGGCTATGATTGAACATGGTACTTAGGTGGGGTGCCAGTTTATTCTGTAGTTGGTGTAGAATGTAGCCTGGGATGTTGTCTGGTCCCATGGATGCTGTGTTCTTGGCTTTGGAGAGTGTGGTTTTTACCTGTGCAGCCATGATTACATGAACTTTGCATTCTTCCGGTATAGAGATGGGCCCTTTAGGGGGTGAGAGGGGGGTAAAGTTAGCACTGAACCTATCTGCCAGGATGTTGGCAATATCAGTTGGGTCTGTATATTTAGTGCCATTGTGCTGCAACTCAGAGCAGATCTGAGTGTTGCCATTGAGATTCTTGACATAGCTATAGAATGCTTTGTGGTCGTCTTTAGAATCAGTGGCAATTTAGTTTACGTAACTAGCTTTGGAGTATTTTATCAGGGATCGCAGCTTCTTACTGAGGCTGACCAGGGAGCTTCTGTACTCATGGGATTTTACTCTCTTTTGCACCAGTTTCTTCCTTCTGTTGTACAGTTTGTTTATGGCAGGGGACCACCAGATTGGCTTCCTTTTTTTGGAGGATAGCATCTTGGTTCTGTTTGGGATAGCACGATCCATGCACTCGTGTAAGTGCTTATAAAGTGCAATTGTGTAGGATTCAGTAGTCGTAACTGTATTGTCCATCTGTATGGGTGTCACAAAGTTCACCACTTCTGTCTTAAGAAGCATGAAGTTGGCTTTGGAGAAATGTTTTACCGTGGTTTTCTTAATGGGGGGTGGAGGCAGAATGTGGATATCTAGGGTGATTAGCTTATGGTCGGATTGGACCAATGAGGCGTTGACTTCAGGTGTGGAACACCGGTCACTCATGTTGGTAATGACTAGATTTAGGATATTGTTGCCCATAGTGGGGGTGTGGATAAATTGATCCAGGGCATTGGAGTTTATGAATTCCAGAAAGCGTTGAGCGAAGGAGTTGGTACATGAGTAGTTTTCCCAGTTAATGGAGGGGTAGTTGAAATCGCCCATTATTAGGGTGTTTGGTTGAACCCTAATATTTTCCATTACCTCAAAAAAGAGGAGGGGGATCCTGGGGCATGGTGGGGGATCTGTAGCAAGCTACAATTTGGATTGCAGTTTTGCCCAGAGTTAGTTGCACTTGGATAACCTCGGATGAATTATGCTGAGCAACTAGCCTGAAGGTGTGGATTTCCTTAATGAATATGGACACACCTCCGCCTTTGGTGTTCCGGTCCAGGTTACATGGCCAAAAAGTGTGGTATGAGTTATAGCCTGGTAGTGCAGGGGTGCTCTCTGGAGCCTTGAACCACGTCTCAGTCACTGCACAGATATCAATGTTTTCCATTTTAAGGAGTGCCTCAAGTGAGTGCATTTTGAGATTTAGACTTCTAGCATTGAGTAGCATCACCCTCAGTTTTTGCTTGCCTGTTCCTGTTGCGGTGGTGAATTTGTCATTTGAACCTTGCCTATAAAAGGCACTATAGGGTGGCAAGAACCTTAGCTCAGTATCCAGAATCCCAGGGGTGACAGGTGCAGGCCATCTCTGGCAAAGCAATGTGGTCTGTCAACCATGTCATCTCAGACAGACAGATACTGGATCCCTTTAGAATGACACCAGAAGCTTAGCCAATTGTTGAAGTCATTTGTTTTGTCCTTGTACTGCGGTATCATTCTGGGTGATGGCAGAATGCTACTCAGGGCTAGGATCATACCTGCCTGGGCTACAAGATCGGAGAGCTCTTCCATGTCTCTTTTCATGTAGTCTGGGGAGGTACATCTCAGGTCATTCACACCAACATGGACAACGACAGAGTCATATTTGTACTTGTTGTGGAGTGACCTGAGTGCGTGGGTTATGTGGTGGATTCTGGCACCCGACAGGCAGCTGACAGTAACCTTCTCCTTGCTTAGCCTGGTGAGTGGGACATCAGTGTGCCTGACTATAGAGTCACCTATGACTAGTATGTTGGGTACGTTGTTTTGCCTTATTGGCTGTGGTTGAGTGGCACACTGAGTCTGCGGTCTATGTGTCATTTGGGTTTTGTTGGAGGGTGGAGGTTGCCTGCATTTCTGCTTTGGAGGTCTCTGTTGCTTGAGCAGATTATTATTGAGAGCCTCAACGAATGTTTTTGTGTTTCTATGTGTGGATTTTGGTGGTGTAGATTTATAGAGACTATGTGATGAGTGTGGTGTGGTGCAAGTGTTTACCTTCTTCTCTTGACTGTCAAGTTCAGTCTTGGTTGGAGAGAGCTTTACTTCCAGTTTGGCTAGATAAGTGCATCTCTCACAGGTTGTAGTGTTGGGTGGTAGGAGGAGAGGGTTATCTGTGTACACGAGGCAATTTCTACATTGCCCCAAGATGCCCAGATTCATCAGAAAGACAGGATAGAACACTGGGAGCTGACCCTTGGACATGCCTGAATTAAAAAATATTTTCCTCTAGATAAGTGAGGAAAGTGAGTACAAGAGCTATTTTTCTCTAAGCAAGTGAGGAAAGTAAGTACAAAAACTGTTTTCCTCTACGTAATGAGGAAGGTTGAGTGCTGTAGTAATTAGTAGCTTATTTAATGCTTACAACAAGTTCTGAACAAGTGCTGATCACGAATAAGCAAATTTAAGTGCTAAAACTAAGAATCTTTATCTGGACTAAACTAGTTACAGGAAAGGGGGGAAACAAGTGCAAATGCGGGCTTTTAAATCAGAAAGTTGAGAGAGATGGAAAAACTGCCCAAACGGCCAGTAACTACAATTTCTGGGCCAGAACCACTCCTTATGTGGTAGATAGGTTACCTAGTGCTTACCACTCCCACTGATAAGCTAGAAGGCTTCCCTGCAACACAGAAATCTTGGGGGGGTCAGAATCTTTCATACAATCCTGGATACAGCAAATCTGAATTACACTAGTTACAGGAAAGGTAGGAAACAGGCTTAGATTTTTTTTTAATACAGAAAAGTTGCTAATACAGCAGTAAAAACAATTCAAATGCAGTGCAAGCTAGCACACTTGAGTATGAGCAATGTTAGACCAAACAGTTTAAAAAAAATGCAGTTAAATTACAAATGACTAAAAACAGGTGCAGAAGGAGTCTATTAGGTAGAATGAGGCAAAGAGATGGGACTGGGGAGAGTATCCCAGATCAAATCTACAGTGGGGCGGGTAACTGCAAAAGCCTCCAAATTTAAACAACAAAACAGGAATAGGGAGAGTGTGTAGGGGAAAAACAACAACTTCAGCAGAGATCTGAAAAACTATACAGTGAAGCAAAAATTACAGTGCACAACTCTGAAGTCAGCCAGCAATGATATAAAATTAGTCAAGCAACAATTAACAGTACACAACTCTGACGTGCCAGAAAAATATACTTAGCTCTGTATATCTCCAGATAGTTTGAAGAGCACTCTGTCAGGACACAGGAAGGCTCCAGCAATGATATGCTAATAAGTTAATTTTAAAAAGGTAAAACTATAGGTGACATGTTAGTACATAATCATATTATAAGGCTTAAAGAAAATAGGTCATTTACAGTTATACCACAGAAGGGTACTTTCTCCTGTGGATCTTGAAATGCTTGTAAATATGTAACAAATACTTTTTCCTTAATAAATAGGATCAAGATTGATGTTAAAAGTAGGTATAGCTGTCATAGTGAAGCTGTTTTTTAGTTTGTATAATATATATTACATTGGGGAGACAGTATGTTTAAGAAGAGATTTCAAAGAACTTATTAGGGACAGTAGTGGATTATAATAGGGGTGTTCTGGGTGGCTGCCTGGGGCCCATACCTGCAGGTGGGCCCATCGGTACAGAATAATAAATTATCTTAATTTTGTAACTAACATGAAAACAACACAACAGGCAGTGTAGTGCAATGGCTACTTAAGGAGTGAAAGCAACTTATTTTTCTCTATGGACAGTGCAGTGCTACCACTTTGCACTACCATTTTAACTTGTTCATCAAAAATGCAACTATAGAAAGTTAGCATAATTAATGTAATACAATATTATGTTCTCTACAGTACGCTTAAAAGCAAAACACCTTTTAATTGTAACATCCTTTATAGGCACGATCTGCATGACTCAACAAAAATAAGTCTGCAGTGTGACTTCACATTTACTTGCCCATATCACTGTCTCTTCTAGCTGAACAAATTCCCCTTTCCATTAGCATGAGAACGGTTCCAGTCATCCTTCTAGCATCCTGCTACGTAAAACGAAGGTTTCTGTCCTTTTAATGCAAAATACATTTTTTAAATAACATGAGCGAATTGAGTCTACTTTTGTAGTGGCTTCTTGTCCAGTGATCAGCTACTTAATTTTTAATTAATCAACCCACCTGTTCACTCACTACTATGTCAAGTCCGGTATGCTTTCTTTTTTTTTTTTTTTTTTTTGGGTATACAGCACATGACCAATGAGACAGCAGCAGGGACAAAGAGGAGAGCCATGTGAGAGTTTGTACATTTCAGAGAATGAGCATTGAGTGAAAAGTAACAGAGAAGTTAGTCACTGGAGTCGATTCCATTGTTTCATGTTTCTTTTATAAGAAACAAATTGGCTTATGGCTAGGATGGAGTGTGTGGTCTAAGAAAAGTTAGTCTCTAGTCAGCTCTGTACCTTTCGGTTACCCCTGATTTCTGCCTTACATGTTTTCCCATGTCCTCATAAAATTTTTCATTTTTTGGTAAAGTACTGTGGAGTGTACTCAGTCAAGAATGCCAAACATTAGTACTTTATACTTTTTCTAGGTTCATAGGTTCATAGCAGGTTACTAGGGTCAATGAGGCTTCACGTGAACTGGACGTTTATTCCAGAGTAGAGGCAATCTCTGGGAGGTGTAGCTGTCTCTCCAGCATGTTCTGTTAATGTCACAGGCTAGGTTAAGATCCCTTGAGTAAGTGACTCTTGTGCCATTTGACTTGAGGATGTGCAGGATATCCATTAGGGCAGGGTCAGGGACTACCCTCTAGGTCAGGCACAAGTCACCTCTTAGCAGCCTATACGATACAGAGTATAGTGACTGAGCTTTCAAAATATCCATGTAAGTCATGGTTTGGAGGCCTTGCATTTTCTTGGTGAGAAACCTCTGTGATCTGTCCAGCTGCTGCAAGTGTCTGGTGAGGTACATACAGAAGGGAGCATTGTACTCTATTAATGGTCTGATGAAGGTCGATTACAGTGGAGTTCTAACATCCATAGACCTGGATGCAATGCCCTTACTTATGAGATGAGCAACATAGAAAGCTTTCCTTACCACTGTGGAAACTTGGTGGTCGCAGTTCAGATTGCCATCTACCTGTGTTCCCAAATCTCACACCACTAGGTTTGAACTTGGGGGGGGGGGGGGTGCTGTCAATATTGTAATTGGCACTAAATTCTGTTTTGCCAAAGGGGATAATAATGCACTTTGTTTGCATTTAGTTTTAGACTGTGGCTTTGGCACTTTTCTGTGTTAGCCCCTGTTGTATTATGTTAACATTGTTGGGACTCATTGACTGCACCCAATTTGCAATCATCAGTGAACTTGGTAAGCCAAAGAACGTCTACTTTAGCCTGGACTTCCGAGAAGTAGATTCCAAACAGTAAAAGGCCACTGGTGACTGGTCTACCGGTAGAGGTAGAGTCACCAACTGTGACAGTATGTGTTCTGTTGGTGAGCCATTTGGCTATCCATCTATTGATGCAAAGGTTAATCCCTATTTTTTGTTAATTTCTCCAGATCTTTTGAGTTTCTAATACCATGACAGGAATGGACCCAATTCCTAAGTCAAAGTATGATTAAAGTTCATGAAATTAGTATTGTTTCAATCTTTGATGTCAGCCAGAAGTGCTCTTTGCAGCACCCCCAATGTGCCCAGTAATGACTCCTTCTGCAATTCTTATGGAGTTACATGTATTGGTAATATATTTAAATATGACTGTAGATTCTTTTTTATAAGACCCTTTGCTCCTTCTACCACTGGAACTGTCTGGGTATCTTTCCTCCATATTGCTGTCATTTCTATCTACAAATCTTGATATTTTATGACTTTATGTCTCTCTGTACAGAAAACACTGTAGTCACTGGTTGTAACGATTTCAATGATGAATGCTACTTTTGTCTTCTTTTCATGGAACACTATATCTGGTTTTCTCAAATCTGTCTTTTGAACTGTTGGTAATGGGTGATCCCATGTGATGTAGACTTCATCATTTTCTACGATGCTTTGTGGCTTATGTTTCCAGTGTTTTTCAGCTGCCTCAGTATTATAATGTTTGCACAATCCCCAGTGCAGCAGTCTTGGCACATTACTATACCTTTCAGTATACAGCCTTTCTGATATTAGTATATTACAACCAGCAACAAGGTGTGTGACTCTTTCCAATTCTGTTTTACAAAACCTACATTTGTCTATTTCTCCCACATGTTCAATGAATTTTGTAAACAAACATGTATGTAGCCCACATCCCCAGCTGGGAGGGTTTCCCAATGATACCTGTGTAGGAGATTGTGTCAGAAGCCTTGGCTATATCAAGATAGGCAGTATGCACTATCTTACCTTCATCCAGGGTTTTGTTGACTTTCTTGAAGAAGTTTACTAGGTTTAATAAGCATGATCTACCCTTAACAAAACCAAACTGGGTTGGGTCTAGAGTTTGAAGGTCACCTATGTCCTTGTTGATAAGGTCCATGATGATTCTTTCCATTGCCTTGCAGATGAGTCTGATTAGACTCATGGGTCTATAGTTCCCAGGGTCGGTTGTTGGCCCCCCTTTGTGCAAGAGGATTACTGTTCCTGTTCTCCACTCTGCTGGAACAAAGCCATTTCTCAGGCTATAGTTACAGAGAATGCCAAGTGGGTCCGCTAGGTCCTGTTTTAGATTGCTTAATAAGCAACCTGGGAAGTTATCTGATCCTATTGGGGCCGTGTTTTTGACCTTGGTGAGTGCAGATATGACCGGATCTCTAGGAAAATAAGGTAGAGGACTCGTGTCAAGTATGCTTTGAGATATGGCTGTTGTGGGCAGGGGGGTGAAGTTTGTGCTAAATCTGTCAGCTAGCAGCTTGGCAATTTCCTCCGGTATCGTGTGAGTGGTACCATCTACTACCAGTTTGGCACGTAGCTGGGCATTCCTTTTAAATTGCAGACATAGTTAAATAATGCCTTATGATTATCCTTAGCTAGGGATGCTATTTTACCTTCATAATTAGATTTAGAAGACTTTACAAGATTTCCAATATTTCTGATTTGCTTGTTCAAGCTGTAGAGGGAATTCTCCCTCTGCTGAGTCAGTTCCCTCTTGATCTTAGACATTGTTTTTTTCCTTTTGTTATATAATCTGTTTATACTTGAGGTCTGCTAGGATGGCTTGTTTTTCTCGGGAGAACCTGGTTTTAATCCGGTCAGGCACAGCTGAGTCTATACAGTTGCTTAAGTGTTTATCCAGGACATTTGTGTCACCTCTGCATAGGAGTCATTATTGTCTGTGATTGTGGAAGGTATAAAACTTTTTATACCATCGCTTAATAGGCTGTAGTTTGCTTTGGAAAAGTTTTTTAGTTTTTTTGCTCATGTGGTGGTGACAAATTCAGTAGTTACTTTGAACAGGACTGATTTATGGGCTGACCTTACCAGGGAGGGCATCACACAGAGGGGACTGCAGTGACCCACCTATGTTGGTGAGTACTATGTCTAGGACATTTGAGCCCCTTGTGGGGGTTCAGACTATCTGTTCCAGAGCATTTGTATTGACAAAGTCCAGGAACCTCTGGATGAGCATATTCGTACTGATGTATGTCACCCTCTCGATGGAAATTTAGTTGAAATCACCCATGACTAAGGTGTTGGGCTGTATAGCAAGTGACTCCAGTAAGTCCAGGTAGGTGATGTGCTTTTCTTGGTTCATGGTGGGGGACCTATAGCTAACAATGATGTGGTAGGGTATTTTGCCTATAGTTAATTGGACATGGAGTAGTTTGAGAGAGTCATACTGTTTGACCAGTCTTGAGGTGTACTTGGCTTTAATGTAGATAGATACACTTCCACCTTTGAATCTTTTACTCTCATTTTGAGATATGAACATGTGGAAGGCATTGTAGCCTTGCACAGCCAGGGTGCTATCCACAGCCTTGAACCATGTCTCAGTGACTGCACAGATGTCAGCATCTTCCAAGGTATGGAGTATTTACAGGGAGTGCAGTTTCATGTTTAGACTCTTAGCATTAAGCAGCAGAACCTTGAGTTTGTCTTGAGTAGATTTTGTTACATCAGAAATGTTGTTTTGATATTGCTTAAAAAAGGCACAATGGGGGAGGTAAGCATCTTTGCCAGTATACAAACATCTAGAGAAGACAGGTTCAGACCATCTCTGGCAAAGCAGCATGGCTTGTTGACCATGTCTTCCCAGGCTGACAGATACTGGATCCCCCTGGACTGACACCACAAGTTAAGTCAGTTGTTGAAGTCAATCAGTTTTTGTTTATATTGTGGCGGTACAATGCTGCTTAGGGCTAGAGTCATACCTGTCTGGGACACATAATCTGAGAGTTCAGTCATGGCTCTCTTCATATAGTCCAGAGAAGTACATCTGAAGTCATTCACCCCAACATGGACTATGGGAGAGTCATAACGGTACTTTTTGTTAAGTGACTTGAGTGCATGTGGGATTTGATGGATCCTGGCACCTGACAGGCATCTGACTGTGACCTTCTCCTTGTCCAGCCTGATGAGGGGACATCTGTGTGTCTCATTATGGAGTCAACTATGACCAAGGCAGTAGGTCTTGAGGTGTGTTTTGCTTTTGCCTTAGGGGTTTATTTTCTGAGACACTGGTGTATGTGTTATTATGTGTAGTGGTTTCTATTTGCATAGCAGTGTGTGTGCAAGAGGTTAATGTTTTGGAGGTTTCTGATATTTTGATAGGCTTCTAGTGTGCACCTCCTCATATGTGGGTTTATGTGTCATGACCTCATTTTGTGTGAGAGATGAAGTGTGTGTGTGCTGACAACCTGTTTGATTTCTAGTTTTTTGTTACAGGAGAGAGAATTGATTCTAATTTCATAGTGCAATTACATCTCTTACATAGGGTACCTGTTTGTTTTAGGAGTAAGTGGTTGTCAGTATATGAGGCAATTACTACATTGCCTCAGGATACCCATGTCAATCAAACTGGCTGGTGAAATGATGGGAAACTGCCTGTCCATTATAGCAGGTTTTTACTGTGTGTACTATTAGAGAAGGGACTGGGCTGGTTTGACTAGCTTTTGTGCTAGGACTAACAATGATGCTTGTTCTATTGAAGGCTGTGGATGATAAGTGTGGCAACGCTGCTCAGTGTGCCTGTAGTGCAGTAGGAAAGCTTGGAAGGGTTCCACTGACAGATGTATAGGGAACATTTGAGTTTCAAGGTGTTTGTGTCAAGGTAAGGCACCCCAACCCCTGTTGTATGGTGTGCTGCAACGTGAAGCTTAAATAAAAGCAGAATCAGATACTTTTTAGCTAATCTGCCAACAGGAAGGCACACAATGAACCTTCCTCCAGAAATCCTCAGCTCAGACAAGGCTGGATCCACACACTTTTGCAACAAGGGTGCAGGGGAGACCTTCTTATTGCAAGATGGCTGGTTTAGTGCTCATCTGTATCAATAACAGGCTAGATTCAGCAGGTCTGAATCTAGTCTATGCTATCTAGGTATCAGAACAGTGCAAATCAAGTGCAGAGAAGTGCAAAAAAATATTTAGAGCCCTTTTGTGTGTTTCCCAGCTCAGATAGACCAGGTAAACACCTACTGCCACCAGATGAACAATTCCAGTCCTCCCAATGCAAAAGCATAGCAAAGGAGTGTCCGGAGTGAAAGGCTACCACAAGCAAACTTAAAGATATACATACAGCAGTGTACTTTAAACAGCTTATAAAAGTGTGGTTATTCAATAAAAGTACTTTGCTTTGAATAAATGAGCCAAGAGCCACTCATTTGTACAGAATTTATAAAGGCACTAAAAACACAATAAGCCCTCCAGCCAATAAAACTACATTCAGAAATCTCAAGTGTTTCCTCAACCTCAGCAGACCAGGCTACCTCCAATGCACTAGATGGAAAATTCATGGACCTCTTTTGTGTAAAAACAATTGTTTGCTAGAGTGTAAAAATACATTACTTTATCCAACATCTAGCTAGATCAAGTGGCAGAGACAATTGCAGGCAAAATGCACCTTTTCAATATAAACACAAGGGAAAGGCAAATAAATAACTTAGGATATCAACAGAAGTATAGAAAGGAAAGGGAAATAAATAATTCAGGATATCAACAGCAGTGTAAAAAGGGAGGAGCTTATTAAGCTCAAATTACATTGGGGTGGACAGCTTAAAATCACTAGGTTTTAAAAGCAAATCAACAAACCTGAGGGTGGGAAACATCAGCAGTGCTTTAGTTTATGCAGGCTTTAAATCTTTTCAGATAAATTTAAGTATTACTCGAGAGACAATTTAACCACTAAAAAAAATGTGAAGTGAGCAGCCTAGATAGTTTGCATCCACCTCTCACGTAGAACAAAAATACCAGGCCTAGCAGATTTCTTAAAACAGAAAACAAAATGGAGCGGGTATCGGGAATCAGCTCTAAAAGGTCACAGACAAAAATATATAGATGTTCTCACCCAGCAGGGAATCACCAGAGGAAAGGATGGTGGTCCGGTTTTCTGCCTGCACTATCAAAAAGGGGCATGCACCCAGGAAATGGAGACATGGGTTTGATGGTCCCAAGCCAATGATTGTAACCCTGTTTGCTTATGTGTGAGGAGGACAGTTTTACACAGACATGAGAACAGGAGTCCTTTGCAGTTATGTAGGCACTCTTGTTAGCCACCAGATGGTAGGGTAGGGCTAAATTAGAAACAACCCAACTGTCTGAATGAATGAGGGTTTCAGGCTGTGCCCTACACAGATATGTAAAAGTGGCAGTAATGAGGGCTGAATGTGAAAGACAATTAATGGAAAAATTCATCCTCCCCAGCAGATCCATTAGGCTGCTAGTTGGACAAATGGAGCACTTAACAACCTTCATGTCTACCTAAATGACAGCTCCCTCTAGTAAACTGTTGCCCAAGTTGGTGACCACATTGCCACTGATAGGAAATGAATGGGCTATGACGTATGGGTGAGCTGATGGTCAGCAAGTGCAAAAGCAGGAAACACGTATATAAAAACATTTAAGGACTAAGCTTACAATCCTTGTAATAGACTGAAGTTGTGAATGTGGTTATTTATATTTAGCCTGAGACTGCTCTACCAAGGAGTATTCCTCTTAATTATAGGTAGAGCGATCTCAGAGTTTAGTGTATATGTATATATCTGTATATATATATATATATATATATATATATATATATGTAATGTATATATATATATATATATATATATACACACACACACACACACACACACACACACACACACGTAAATATACGTGTGTGTGTGTGTATATGACAGAATAACTTTTCCTCAACCGCAAACATCATTGAACTTGACAACATTGACTGCCACTCATCGACTCCAAAACACATTCATACAGAAAGGATCGAAAAATGCATAAAACATATCTGATGTTGTCGATTTTCATTCATTCCTCAACAATTTGGTTAGTTTCCGACTCTACCATTATTTTATCTTGTGGCCACTAAAAAACTCTCAAGTTCCTCTCTTACCTTTAATGCACTATCCCCTAACATACCTCAAGTTTCATTTGCCACTTTCACATTTGGACATGGTCGCTGGGAGCTGCCAAGCTTGTAGTTGTTTTTTAGGAGATAAGTCAAACTTTTTCCTTTTACTTGTGTCATTAATAATTTTAGTTTTTTGCTATTTCTTGTATTTATACCTCCCTTTCCTACACTGCTTCTGTATTTTTCCTTACCATAGTTGGTAAGTTCTTTCCTTTCCCCTTACTTACTTACACTTTACGTGTATCCTGAAATACCATTGTTGGTATTATTCTATCTTTGGTATTTTATATATATGTATATATCTATATATATATATATATATATATATATATATATATATATATATATATATATATACATACATCTGAAGAAGTTTTTCTTTTTGCTTGTATTTCCCTTTCTTTATAGGATATGTCTGAAAAGGGTCCATCTGGATTCAAAGAATGTCAGGATTGTGGACACAAATTGCCACTTTCTGATGCTCATGCCTTATGCGTGTACTGTCTAGGCCCACAACACCTACAAATCAACTGTACAATTTGTAAAGCTTTCAATCCATGTGCTGTAGTGGATAGAAAGAACAAACTTATTTTGAAAGGGGTATTACCCTCTTCTTTTCTAGAAGCTGTATCTGGGGCTTAACCCCCCCCCCCAACCAAAACTCAAGGAACCATACTAAGCCTTCTGGTCCTTCTGGATCCTCGACCCCCTCATCGGATCCGACCATAGAACCACCAAAGAAGAAACACAAGAAGATGGATCCAAAGTTTGCTCCTACCCTAACGGCATCGTAATGAAAAAAGGCTTCCTCAAATCCCAGTCTGTCAGAACCAAAGTCATTACCCAGAACACACTATTCTTCCTCTATAGACCTGATACCATTTTGAGTATCTTCCCCTTTCCTGGAATCCTGCTGGCACTCTAGATCACTAGTGGTGACATCATTTCATTTTTCCAGAAGTCTGACCGAGGCTGATGTGGACAGAATGTAGAGGAAGTTTCTCTCAGTGCTGATACAGATGGGAGTTCTTCCAGGTTCTACCCATTCAGGTCAGGAAGCCCTTGTTGGCACTACTCCACTAATCTCGGCTTATTCTCCAATCCAACATATTGTTTCAGAGCACTTGGATCCGAGTCTCTTGGAACCATCTGGATTGGATCTGAAGATAATAGTATCTTTGGCGCTGAGTCTTTCTCTGTCTCCAACGGTTTCTGAGCAGGGCAACTGTCAGAGTTAAAGAGTCCCTGTCAGATTTGAGGTGTTAGAGTCGACTCCAAAATCATCAAAGCCATCTTTGCCCCTTGGAGCTTCAGCACTGGATAGCTTGGTTCTGGCCTCTGCCTTGGGTGGATTGTCTTCAGGGCAAGGGGAACCAATTTGTCTGAAGCTTGGCTTCTCAGCTCCATTGGCTTCCTTCTCCTTGGATCATTCTACCTTTGAGGTGGTGGAGACAGTTTTCTCTACTTCTGCAGGACGAATGGTTCCTCCATCCTTGGATCTACCCTCTGGATCCCGTATGTCTGTGCACCTTGAGCCCCATCATTCCACTCCACAGGGAAAGCCAGCCCAATGTCTTCAGGCTACTCTGCAGGGTATTACTATTTCTTCCAATACTTCTCCAGAATAGCCTACTGAAGAAGTCCCTAGGAAGAGGAAGTTCAAGAGGAGGCACTTGGACAATCCTCAGGAGTCTGTCACTGAAGATACAGATTTCGATGACTGGGAAGGGTCCCCAGGATCTCCAACTGAAAAAGTCTCATTTGGAGACATCCTAGAAATCCTTAAGCAGAGAGGTGGTTGGTCTACTAATAACCCTTCCAAAGAGGAATCTGTATTCCTGGAGCCCTTTGGATCTGGCCCATGTAACTCCTGGGTGAATCTGCCCGCTGATGAACTCATTGATTTGATCTCTGAGTCGGCATAAAAGGAACCAGACACAGTTGAGCCAATCCCCAAAACACCAGACCAGATTTTGGCACCATCTGCAAGAAAAGAGTTTTGGAGCAACAGCGTGCCCGTTGATGCCACAATCGTGGTGGCAGTCACCAAGAAAAGAACTCATGGAGCAGAGTTTTTCTGTCTATCCTCATAACAGAGAGTCTAGGGTGTTGGACAGATTTGGAAAGTGTGTGTATGCTTCAGTGACCTTTGCACTCAGATTGCTGAATTATTTGGCACATTTCACAAGATTACAGAGGGATCTGATTAAGAAACTTTCAAATTCCCTCTCCAGGACCAATACTCCTGAGGCTTAGTCTTCTGTGGCCTCACAGATAGCTACCCTTCAATTGATCACTAACTTGTCTATGAGGCTTATCTCCCATGTGGCAGAAGGTACCTCAAGGCGGCAGGTTCAGGCATGTCTGGAAGAACGTGTGTGACTTTGCAGAGCCTTTAAAGTCCTCTTTCATCATTGCTCCTTTTGATGGAAGCTCATTGTTTGACCTTAAAGCTAAGGACACACTCTACAGGTGCGAGCAAGATGGAAAGACCCTGTCTGCAGCTGGAGTACATTTCTCAACTCCTCAAAGGACCTTTTTCAGGAATCAATGAAGAGGCCAGAAAATTGGTTCAGGAAGTCCCAGGGTATTTTCCAAGATCCCAGTGGTGATAGTTTCCCCAGTGACAGAGGGGGAGAGCTCGAATGGAAGACACCACCCACGTGGCAGAGGGCCCAAAGATTCTTTCTCCGACAGACCCTACCAGTCCACCTGAAAGGAGGCCCGATTGTCCACCTCTGGGAGGCCTGATTGTCCACCTCTGGAAGCAATTGGTCATTTATCCCTGCACCAGAGAGCCTGGCTAGACATTACAAAAGCTACATGGATGCAGGGTATTATTTCTAGAGGTTCTATATTTCCTTTTTCCCCTACTACCTCCACTGGTTTGCAAAATTTCTGATGTTCCACCCAGTTAGAGAAAAGCAGTAGCTCTAGAAATACAAAAACTGCTAGAAAAAAGAGTAATCCAAGAGGTCCCACCAGACAAGATAGGATTCTGAACTTATATTTCTTTTATTGCCAAAGAAAACAGGGGATTGGAGACCAATTTTGGATCTCAGCAATCTGAAAAAAAAATCATTTCAGCACACCAAGTTCCAAATGGTTATGGTTCAGTCCATTCTGCTCTTTTTGTACAAGGACGATTGGATGTGCTCAGTAGACCTTCAGGATGCATGCTATCACATCAAAATGAACAGACAATCCAGAAGGTATTTGCCCTTCCAGAGCACTGTCCTTTGTCTTCATCACAGTCCCTAGGGTGTTCACCAAATGCATGGCAGTAGAGGCAGCTCAGTTGAGACTTCAGGGACTCCGAGTGTTTCTGTACTTGGATGACTGGCTCATTACTGCCATGAAGGTATCTACTGATAAAAGCTGGAGACCAAGTACTACAGACTTGCTTCCGTCTGGAGATCATCATAAATTACAGCAAATCTGTTAGAACCATCTTAGACATTGGAGTTCATAGGAGTGATTTTCAACACAGTGTCAGTGACAGCTACACTTCCTCTGTCAAGAGTACAGACTATGAGATTCCAGGTCAGAAAAATAATTCACAATTCCACAATCTCAGCCTTATTGATCCTATAAGCCTTGGGATCAGTGTCTACGGCTATAGTTCTAGTTCCCTTAGCAAGATTTCACATGAGAATTCTTCAGATGATGTTAGCGACATAATGGTCTATTCTTTATCAGCATATCTGTCCAGATAAGGATTACCCAGGCATGCAAAAGTGGTGGATTCAATCAGTTCAGGTACTGCAAGGCCGTCTTTTCATTCTCCCTCAGCCCAAGGTCATAGTGACCATGGACGCTTCCCAGATTTGGTGGGGGGACACTTCCTGAGGAAAACAGTCCAAGGGATTTGGTCTCCTGAAGAGGCCAACATACATATCAATGCCCTAGAATTGAGAGCATTGCTGTCAGGATTGCAGGCCATCCAAGACTCTCTCCCTTTCAGGATAGCTGCGATTCAGACATGCAGTATGGTTTGGTACATCAACAAACAAGGAGGAACCAGGTCTTGCCTGCTATGTCGAGAAGCTCTAGGAGTGTGGCAATGGGCGATCTCATCCAACCGATTTCTGATAACAATACACATTCCAGGGAAGTCCAATGTGACAGCAGACTAACAGAGCAGGTCCATTCTACTACCTTGAGTGGTCTCTCAACATGAGTTTGGTAGAAATGATTTTTCGCCAATGGGGTCAGCCTTGTTCCCATAAACAACAAATGCAGAAGTTTCTTTGTCATAGTCCCCCCACTGCATGAATAACCAAGTGATGCTCTACTACACGATTGGTCTCCTGTATGTGTATCCACCAATTCCCTTGATCCCCAAATTTTTTCAGAAAGTATTCCGGTTGAAGACCAAAGTCATCCTCATTGCACCTTCTTGGCCTTGAGAGATCTGGTTCCCCTTTCTTTGGCCTCATCTAGTCTACCAACCTTGGATTCTGGATCAGATTCTAGACCTCCTGTCTCACCCGACAGACATGATTCACCTGGATATCTCAAACCTAAAGCTGCCAGTGTGGTTTCTCCACTTCTGTTAATAGCCAGACAACATATGCTGTCTTCCCCAGTCCATCATATACTTCAGTCTTCTCACAGAGCTTCCACAAGAAAACCTTACAGAAGTAAATGGAAATATTTGATGTTAAGTTGTCTATCTCGCCTTCGTTCTTGCTGGTTGGGATCGGAGCCGATCCTCGACTCTGATTCGGCCATCTTCTATAGCTCGAGAGCTGTTTACTGGCTCTAGGCTACCCCTTATCCCATGATGCCTAGCGATAGCTACCCAGATCTCGTTTGCCGCTTCAGCTGCGAGGTGTCGTTTTTCTGGCTCAAGCTCGTATAAAGTTTCTTTATAGAACTTTTTTACTAAAAATAGTCTTTTTCCTAGGTGTTATTGTTAACTTTTAGTCTTATATTTGGTTGTGTTAGCTAGTGTGTATTTGTAGCTTCCTTCCCTTCCTTATCGAACTCGTTTAACTTAGAGAGTCCCCCCCTTATCCTTTTTTGTCAGGATAGCCGTTTAGGTTAGAGGCTTTCCTTCTATTTTCTTTATAGGCCAGCCATTTGAGTTAGAGGCTTTCCTATCAAAAAAAAAAAAAAAAAACTTTAGCTTTAGTCTGTTAGTATACTGTGTTTTTCTGTAGACTGTATTTTGTTAGCTATTGTTGTATTTCTTGTTACAGGATGTCAAAAGAATCCAAAGTGTCTGGGTTCAAGAAGTGTGACTCATGCTGTCAGAAAATGTCTCTGACAGATGGGCACACTTCTTGCATCTATTGTTTAGGTGCTGTGCACCTGTAGGACTCTTGTTCTATCTGCCATGCATTTAGTCCAAGAGTTCTGCAGGAGCGTAAGAATAAGCTTGTTCTTAGGGGTCTTTTAAAGCTCCAGGATTCACCGGCCAAGACTCAGCCTGTGAAATCCCCTAAATCTACCAAATCATCGTCTCCAAGTTCGGAGCCGTCTTTGGTTCAGACTCTACCTGCTACTTCGGTTCCGGCTGGAATCGATAAGACTATCTCCCCGTCGGCTCCATCAGAAACTTCGGAGTCTTCGCGGATGCATTCGGCTCCTCGGTCTCCCCTGCTTCAGAGCGAGCGCAGTCACAGATATTCTCACTCCTCTCGATCCTCTAGGCTGTCGGATCACGACATGGAGAGAGTGGTCAGTAGGTTGCTAAAGTCGCAGGCACTTGCCAAGATGTTGTCCAGCCCTCCTTAACAGGTGTCGGCTCCATCCACTAATTCGATGTTCCTCCTCTGACTCCACTTAGCTCGGAGCCAGAGTTCGTTGGGGTTCGAGTAGTGGAACCGTCGGCTCCGATAACTCTATCTCCTTCGGTTCAGTCGTCGGCTCCGATTCCCTCGATGGTGCCGTACATTGAGGGATCTGGGCGCCGGGGCTCCATCATCGGCTCCGAGGGGGCGAGTGGCATCGGACCCTTGTCCAACCCCGTTCTCCCTCTCAGAGCTTCGGCGCAGGTGAGCTCGGCTCCTACATCAGCCTCGGAGCCGTCTCCCTCAGTGCGGAGAAGGATTCTGATTTCCTCGGAACCGGAGCCTTCTCTGCATCGTGGCAGGGACGCCTTCGATGTCATGAGGAGTGTGCTGGCCTCTGAGTCAGTTCCACTATCGGCCCCATCGGCTCCGTCCACTGTAGTGCTTGTGCCAACCTCTGCTCCTCCTCCTCCTCCTGACCCCAAGTGTGGGGAACCGGCGCTCCAGGGCACCCCATTGGGTGTTTCCTCTTCTTCTGAGGCCTCCCCTGATCATTCAGAGGAGCCCCCTCGTAAGAAGAAGTGCAAGAGGAAGCACATTGACTTCCCTGAGTCTGTCACTTCGGATACAGACTTACATGATTCGGAAGGGTCCCCGAGATCCCCCTCTGAAGATGTTTCCTTTTCGGACATCCTAGAAATGCTTAAGCAGAGGGGGAACTGGAATCCCATAGCCCCTACCGAGGATGAGTCTGTATTCCTGGATGCTTTCGGTTCCCAACCTTCCACCTCTTGGGTTTCTCCGCCTTTCGATCCACTTATGTCAAGTGGTGGCTCGAAAGGCTTGGTCAGCCCCGGTTACAGTGGAACCAACTCCGAGGAGACCTGGCAAGTTCATCACACCACCCCATGATAAGCAGTTCCTTACCAAAGGTGTTCCTGTTGATGCCATGGTGGTAGCAGCAGCCACCAAAAAAGAGTTAGCGGAAACCTCTTTGTCTGTCCATCCTCCTAACAAGGAGTCTAGGACCATGGACAGATACGGGAAGCGAATGTTTGCTTCAGCGACCTTTTCTATGAAGTCACTGAGCTACTTATGACATTTTACCCGGCTTCAGAGGGATCTCCTTAAAGAGCTTGAAGATACCCTTCAAGATCCATCAGCTGAGGGGGCTCAAGCTAAAGTGGCTTCCCAGCTGGCGATGCTTAATTCTGTAGTCAACTCCTCCATGAGGCTCATTTTCTATGCAGCCGATGGTGCAAGTAGAGCCACAGGCACAGGTGTGGCCCTTAGGAGACATGCATGGATGCGGCTGTGTAATTTTGCGAAACCCTTTAGAGCATCATTCACCAACACCCCCTTTGATGGTTCCTTTCTTTTTGGTCCACAGGTGAAAGACACTTTGACTAGGTGTGAGCAAGAAGGCAAGACTCTCTCTGCCATGGGAGTCCATTTCCCACTCCTTCCAGACCATACCCCAAGGGTAAGAAGAGTGGTAAAATGTGGTTCCAAAAATCCCAGGGAGCCTCGCCTGACACATGTAGCGATTTTTCCTCCAGGGGCAGAGGAGGAAACAACAACAACAGACGCCGCCCTCGTGGCAGAGGGGGTCTGCAGAACCAGGGCAACAGAGAATCCTTCTCTGAGAAGCCCTTTCAGCATCCCTGAAGGGTTACCCGGCTGCCCGCCTCTGGAGGCAGTCGGGGGAAGACTTTCACTGTACCCAAAAGCCTGGCAAAATTTAACGCAAGACAAATGGGTACGGTCCAATATATCCAGAGGTTACAAAACTCCCTTCTCTCAACCACCCTTACCGTCAAGCAAATCTCTTCCAGATGTTCTACCCAATCTGAGGGACCAAGCAGTCATAGAAGTTTCAAAACTGCTAGAAAAAAAGAGTCATCCAGGAAGTCCAGGCAGACCAACACGGATCTGGAACTTACTCAAGGTTCTTTTTAGTACCAGAAAAGACAGGGGACTGGAGACCGATTCTGGATCTCAGCAGACTAAACAGGTCTGTTCAAAGAACAAAGTTTCAGATGGTCACGCTGCAGTCCATTCTACCCTTTCTGGGTCAGGACAATTGGATGTGCTCCATAGATCTTCAGGATGCGTACTACCATATCAAAATGGACAGGAGCTCCAGGAGATTTCTTCACTTCCGGCTGAGAGCCAGTCATTACCAGTTCAGAGCTCTGCCCTTTGGTCTCACCACAGCCCCCAGGGTATTCACCAAATGTATGGCAGTGGTCACGGCTCACCTGAGACGTCACGGATTCCAGGTGTTTCCATATCTAGACGACTGGCTCCTCACTGCTACTACCAGGCATCAACTTCTGCAAGCCAGGGACTACACAATCACAATCTGCTCCCAGTTAGGCATTACAATAAACTTCAAAAAATCTGCCTTGTTGCCCTGTCAATCTATAATCTATATAGGAGCAGACTTAGACACAAGGAACATGTCCGCAAGGCTACCGCCAGAAAGGGTGTCTACAATTCGCCAGCAAGTACAAATTTTAATGCAGAGCAAAAGAATCCAAGTCAGGTTCGTCCTTCAAACTCTGGATTCCATGGCAGAGGCAATTCTTCTAATCCCACTGGCCTGCTATCACATGAGGATCCTTCAGTGGCTTCTGTTCACACAGTGGTCTTTCCAACAGCTGCCCATGTCTCACATGATCATGATTACAGAAGCATGCAAAAGGCACCTTTCCTGGTGGATGGTCTCCCCACTAGTGACTCAGGGCAGACACTTCATTCAGCCCCCTCTGGTTGCCACAGTGATCACAGACACCTCCCTGATAGGGTGTGGGGGGGGGGCATTATCAGGGCAGGACAGTCCAAGGCACTTGGCAGCCTCACGAATACCATCTGCATATAAACATCCTAGAAATGAGAGCTGTGCTCCTAGCGTTCCAAGCTCTTCAGGACTCTCTGCCTTCTGGGACCATTGCAATTCAAACGGACAACATGTCAGTGGTGTGGTACATCAACAAGCAGGGCGGAACCAGGTCCTACCGCCTATGTCGAGAAGCACTCAGACTCTGGCAGTGGGCGATTTCCTCCCAACGATTTCAGATTGCGACACACATCCCTGGGAGGTCCAACGTCATAGCGGACAGGCTCAGCAGAGTTATTCTCATGCCTCACGAGTGGTCTCTGAATCAGGTAGTTGCGGATCTGATCTTCCGCAAATGGGGACAGCCTTGCTGCGATCTTTTTGCCACCCCCTTCAACAGCAAATGCAGCAACTACTTCTCCCTTCTTCCTCTTCCAGGTCACACACCCAGAGATGCTCTAGTCTACGATTGGCCTCAGGGACTTCTTTATGCCTTTCCTCCGTTTCCCCTGATACCAAAACTCATACAGAAAGCAATATCGTTGGGTTGCAAAATGATCCTCATTGCCCCCTACTGGCCTCGACAGATATGGTTTCCGTTCCTGCACCATTACCTTCTCAATCAGCCCTGGACTCTGGATCCGATTCCAGACCTACTGATTCATCAGTCAGGCGGGCTGCATCAATCCCTCCAAACACTCCAGCTCACAGCTTGGTTGCTCCACTTCCAACCTTAGCCAGGTTTACCAGCATTTCCCCGGCCGTACGTGAGATTATTGTCTCCTCTCACAAGTCCACAACTAGAAAAACTTTTGCTAGCAAATGGAAACGTTTTTCTTGTTGGGCAGAGGCTAGGAACGTAGATCCCTTTTCAGCCCCAGTCCACGAAATTTTGGAATTCCTAGCACAACTTTTTCATTCTGGGTCCACTTCTGCTACAATCAGGGTTCAATTGGTGGCCATTTCTAACTTTCATGTTGGGTTGTCTAATTCAAACATTATGTCTCATAAGCTCTGTAAAGCCTTTTTAAAAGGGACTACTCTCCTTAGACCTCCAGTGAGAGATCCCCCTCCTCCTTGGGACCTTAATTTGGTACTAACCTCCTTAATTATACCCCCCCTTTGAACCTGCAGCGTCCTTCTCCATTAAGTTTCTGTCTTGGAAAACACTCTTTCTGGTAGCTATTACTTCAGCCAGACGCGTCTCTGAACTTCAGGCACTATGTGTTCGTCCTCCATACTTGGTTTTTCATAAGGACAGGGTTGCTCTGAGGACTAATCCTTCATTCCTTCCGAAAGTCTGCTCAGAAAATAATTTAAACCAATCTATAGACCTTCCTGTGTTTTTCCCTAACCACACCAACAAGGCAGAATACAAATTACACCAATTGGACGTTCATAGACAATTGCGTTTTTACTTGCAGAGGACTAAGGAAATAAGGAAGTCGGACCAACTATTCCTTTCCTACGCTCTAGGCAAACAAGGTCTCCCAGTTTCCAAAGTGACCTTATCCAGGTGGTTGTCTCACATTATTACTTTCATTTGTCAATTGAGAAACAAAGAGTTGCCTATCAAACCGAAAGGTCATTCATACTAGGGCTTTGGACACCTCTGTAGCCTTCCAATCTAGGTTGCCCATGGATTCTATCTATGCAGCTGCTACATGGGCGAATCCTCATACCTTTATTTCTCATTGCAAGCTAGATATGGTCTCCAGGAGCAGAGCTGACTTTGGTTCCACTGTTCTGAAGAGTCTGTTCCAATGAGCCTCCCAGGATTGTAGGTGCTAGGGACGCTGTCCCAACCAGCAAGAACGAAGGTGAGATAGATAACTTAACATAAAGAAGTTATGTACCTACCATAACGTTCCATGCTAGTTGTCTTCATCTCGCCTTCTTTCTTGCGTCCCACCCTCCGTCCCCCTGTCCTATTGAATCGAGAGGAGTTCTGGTTTCACTGGCTGAGTGTTCTCTGGTTTGTTTCCTCTACTGACTTAGAGAGTATGACAGGTATGCTCAACCTGTTTGTTTGGACAGGTTGATTCTCTGGCTATGTCTGGGGTTATCTATTTCAAATGAGATCTGGGTAGCTATCGCTAGGCATTATGGGATTAGGGGTAGTCTCGAGCCAGTAAACAGCTCTTGACCTATTGAAGATGGCCGAGTTGGAGCCGAGGATCGGCTCCGATCCCAACTAGCAAGAATGAAGGTGAGATGAAGACAACTATCATGGAACGTTATGGTAGGTACATAACTTCTTTTTTTTGGGGCATTTTGACCCCTTTTCAGCTCATGTACGTAGTGCCCTTGAGTTTTTTTACAGCAATTCTCAACAAAGGAGCAAGCTCCTCAACTATTAGAGTTCAGCTAACTGCCATCTCTAATTTTTACATAGGAATTGAAAACTCCACTCTGGCTTCATCAAAACTTTGTAAGGCCTTCTTGAAAGATAAAAAGTTCACCACCAGAAATTGGGTGGCTATGGGGTCAGCCTGTGCTCCAATTTATGCTAATATTATTATGTTGTATTGGGAACAATAGTATATATTTAAGTCCTTATATTACCAATACATAAAAGGTTATTATCATTTTTTGGATGATATTTTCATCCTTTGGGACGATCCAGATGAAATGATTAGTGAATTTATGTATTTCATTAATCATAGTACTAAGTTTTTACAATTTACATATGAGATTGGCAAAGAAGAAACACATTACTTAGACGTTAGATTATGGAAAGACCATAGTAACAATACTTATAAGTCCAGTATTTACAGAAAGGAAAGTCATTCAAATTCATACCTTAACTATGAGAGTGATCATCCTTATCATTTTAAAATGAACATATTGAAGGGTCAGATGATAAGAATAGCTAGGATGACATCTGACAGAAAAGAGTTTGTAGAAGAAATAGGAACTGTGCAAAGGATGTTTAAAGAAAGACGATACCCAGACGAGTTAATAGACCCCATCAAAGAATTTGTTGTACAGAGATGGGGAACTGTATATGTACCACTACTAACCAGTAAGGAAACAATAGGGGGGGGGGAGGAAATGTCAATAATGAAAATAGTATGGTACAGCTACCATACTTAACATTGACTTATTATAATGGAATGGGATGGTTAAAGAAGTGTATAAATGACATTTGGGGGATGTTTAATAGGATACCAACAAGAGTGAATGTTTTCCAGAATACTTTGAGATACAGTTTCAGAAGAAATAAAAATTTGAAAAATATTTTAGAGATGAAAAAGAAAATATCTGTAGGTGGAACATATTTGAAATATGGCACCTTCAAATGTGGAAGATGCACACAATGCCCCTTTATAGCAGGGTTAAAAGAAGTAAGGATCCCAAGTTTGGATATGACTTTAAGAGAGAAAAGATATAATAGTTGCTACTCTAAGGGTGTTGTTTATTTGGCATATTGTAATGCCTGCTGGGGGTATTATATAGGAAAAACTGAACGTCATTTAAGAGTACGAATATATGAGCATTTAAGAGATATAAATAAGAAAAATGAAAATAATGCTTTGTATAGACACACACTGACGTAAAGAAGCTGATTTTAAGTTTTGGGTACTTGAGGAGATTGAATATTTTAAAAGAGGAGGTGACTGGGAAACTAGGTTAGAATTTAGAGAAATGATATTGCAACTCAGGCTGGATGCATGTAGTGGGAAAGGCCTGAATGACCATATTTCTATTACCCCAGCCTTGAAACTGCTTTAAGAAGATCCTAAAAGGCACAATATAAAAAGTAAATAAGATATATCAATACAACAATAATAGTTTCAGGGCTTTATCAAGAGTAATTTGGTCTTACAGTTATTTTTGGAATAGTTCTTTATATAAAAACATATCTCACAAGTCTATTTTCATAATCCTCTATTGATGGAATATAAAACGTTTTTTTAAATGTTTTTTATTAATTGTCTAGATTGTGATTAAAATACCTTGTAATGTCAATCTATATTCTTGCAACATATAAATGTATGAATTGTTTATAACAAAGTAACTAAAAGGTTAGAACGCTTGATGTGAAACATCAAAAGGTTTTTTATAAATATATAAATTAAATAATTGAAGTATTAAATGGGCAGCCAATCACAGAGAGTGTAAAGGTATACATTTTTTTTTAAACAGTTATTAGATGATTCTGATGAAGTCTCCGTGGAGAGATGAAAGCGCTTAATCTGTGCTCAATTTTATTGTTTTTATTTCAATAAAAGTGTCCATTTATATATTTTGGAATTATTTTTTGGAATATCAGTGTAACGGACTCAACAATACGATATATTTGTGGAAGACAGCCTTTATTGTTCTGGAATTGCACCCTGTGAATTTCTTCTTGAAAGATACCCTTCTCCGTGGGATCTAAATTTATATATAGACCTTAATTCCTTCTCCTTTTGAACCAGCAGCAAAATGTGATATAAAGTTTTTAACTTGAAAGAATATATTTCTAGTAACCATCACCTCTGCTAGAAGGATGTCAGAACTCCAAGCATTATCTTCTAAACCTCACTACTTGATTTCTCATAGGGATAGGGTGGCATTAGGGACCATTCCTTCTTTCCTTCCTAAGGTGGTGTCAGAATCCAACATCCACCAGTCCATTAATCTGCCAGTTTTCTTTCTAAATTTTAAAAACAAAGGTGAATACATGTTACACTTACTGGACATTCACAGACAGTTATGTTTCTACTTACATAGAAAAAGGATATCAGAAAAGCAGATCAATTATTTGACTTCTTTTTGGATTCTAAATTGGGTAAGCCAGTTACAAAGGTAACTCTGGCAAGATGGCTTATGGATTGTATATCATTTGTCTGCAACAGCTGAGTCTGTCCTTACCAAAACCTTTAAGAGCTAATTCAACCAGGTCCATGGCAACATCTTTGGTAATTTTATCTTGGGCTTCCATGGGCAACATATGTGCAGCTGCAACTTGGGCTAAGCCTCATGCCTTTATTACTCATTACAGGTTGGATCTGGTCTCAAGGGGGAAGAGCAACTTTTGTCTCAACTGTGTTCAGGAATATCCCTCCTTAGAGACCACCCGGGTTATTATGTAGTTGGGGCCCCTGTCGCAAATGTTGATGAATGAATGAATGAAAATTGACATCAGATAAAGAAGTTCACCATAACATTCCATCTGTGTTGTCCATTTTCATTCTTCCTCAACTCTGCTCCCACCACCCTCCTACCTTTTTCAACTAATGACTTCTGGAAGAGCGAGAGCTTAAAAGGACCCCATTTTTCCTTATGTTGAGCTCCAGATATTTTCTTCAACCAGGATAATGATAATAATAATAATATTTCTTAGATTATGCAAACCAGCAAACAGGTTCTGAGGCATGTTAGGGGATAGTGCATTATATGTAATGGAGGAGCTCGAGGGTTTTCTAGTGGCCATGAGCTAAAATAATGGCTGAGTTGGAACCAAGGGTTGGATCCGAACCCAACTATTGAGGAAGATTGAAAACAGACAACACAGATGGAACGTTATGGTAAGTACATAACTTCATTTTTTTTGCAGACTTCCTGTACCCCCCTGCCCACCACACCCCTTGATAATTATATATACCAACTTCAAGATTGCACTACAGTGGGGAAAGGGCATATTCCCCAATCTCCACTCTACTGTGATCTCTAACTTAAAAAGCTGACACCTTTCTAACAGCTGATTTTCAAGCAGTTGCATTGGCTTTTCCCCATGTATGAAGACACTCATCGATGAAAAACTATGGTCCCATGTTAAGTTGTCAATCTCGCCTTCATTCTTGCTGGATGGGTTCGGAGCCGAACCTCGGCTCCGACTCGGCCTATTACTAAAGCTCGAGAGCTATTTTCACCGGCTCGAGGCTATACTATGTCCCATAATGCTAGGCATCATATACCCAGATCTCATTTGCCGCTTCAGCTACAAGGTTGCATTTTCTCCGGCTCCAGGTCGTATTTAAAACATTTTTTTCTTAGATATTTTTCTATTTAGTTTATTTAATTACTGTTTAGAGAGTAGCGACTAGTTTTCCCTACCCTTTTTCTGTAGTTTTCCCCTTTTTTCTACCCTTAAGGGGGACGGGCCTAACCCTCCCTTCAGTAGTCAGTACAGTTTTCCCCTTAGTGTGAGTGTGGAATTTCTGTCTTCCTTTTACTAGTTAGCTTAACTTAAACTTTTCGTTGAGTGTGTTAGTGTGCTTGTGTAGATTTTTTTGTCTCGACCCTGTGGTGTCATGTCCAAAGATACCAAGGTATCGGGATTCAAGAAGTGTGACTCGTGCTGTCAGAAGATGTCTCTGACAGACGGTCACACTTTTTGTGTGTACTGTTTGGGCCCTCTGCACCTGCAGGACTCTTGTTCCATCTGTCACGCTTTTAGCCTCAGAGTCCTGCAGGAATGCAGAAATAAGCTCATTCTCAGAGGCTTATTAAAGCCTGAAGGTTCTCCGCCCAAGCCTATCTCCGGAAAACCTTCAAAGCCCACCAAAACGTTGGCTCCATGTTCGGAGCTGGCGGCGAGCGGTCATCTTTCTGCCTCGTCGGTTCCAGCTGGAACCGATTCATCGAGGCCTCAGTCGGCTCCGGCTTTGGTGTCGGAGCTGTCCCCAAGCCGAAAACTATCCAGGTCTCCTTCACTGGAGTCAGTTAGATTGGCTCCGAAGTCTCCCTTGCTGTCGGATCGGAGCCATAGGTCTCACTCCTCCAGGTCTTCCAGGCTTTCGGACCATGACCTCGAGAGGGTAGTCAGCAGGCTTTTAAAGTCGCAGGTGCTGGCCCAGTTATTGCATAGCCCGTCTCAACAGACAGGGGCTACCCCAACGCCTGCTCAAGTTCCTCCTCCGACTACTTTGCTGAGTTCGGAGCCGGAGGTCATCGAGGTTAGTACCGTTGGGGCGTCGGAACTGATCCCTCCGTTATCGGTTCCTTCGTCGGCTCCAATCCCTACATTGGCTCCGTCCTTGGAGGGATCCGGGCATCGAGACTCCCTTGTCGGCTCTGAGGGGGCGAGTGGCATCAGACCCTTGTCCGACCCCGTTCTCCCTCTAGGAGCCTTGGCGCAGGTGAGTTCGGCCCTGACATCGGCCTCGGAGCCGTCCCTCTCGGTGCTGGGAGGAGCTCTCATCTCCTTGGAGCTGGGTCCCTCTTCCCTGCCTGACAGGGGCACCTTCGAGGTCATGAGGAGCGTGCTGGTTCCCATACCGGTGCCACGGTCGGCCTCGTCGGCCCCTCCCTCCACGGTGCCTGCTTCGGCCCCTGCCTTCCCTCCCGAACCCAAGCGCGGAGAACCGACGCTCCAGGCTGCTCCATTGGGCGTTTCCTCCTCTTCTGAGGCCTCCCCTGATCCTGCAGAGGAGCCCCCTCGGAAGAAGACATGCAAGAGGAAGCATGTTGACTCCCCCGACTCAGTAACATCTGACACTGACCTGGATGATTCGGAAGGGTCCCCAAGGTCCCCCTCTGAGGATGTCTCTTTTTCTGACATCCTAGAGATCCTTAAACAGAGGGGGAACTGATCCGCCCTCAACCCTTCTGAGGATGAGTCGGTGTACCTGGATGCGTTCGGTTCTCGCCCTTCCACCTCCTGGGTGTCCCCGCCTTTCGACCCACTCATGGAGGTGGTGGCTAGAAAGGCGTGGATGGCTCCGGATACTATGGAACAAACTCCCCAGAGGCCTACAAAATTTATTACGGTCCCGGCAGACAAGCAGTTTCTCTCCAAGGGCGTCCCCGTGGATGCCATGGTGGTGGCGGCAGCCACTAAGAAGGAGTTGGCTGACCCTTCAGTACCTGTCCATCCTCCTAATAAGGAATCTAGGACTATGGATAGGTATGGTAAGCGGATGTTTTCTTCAGCGACCTTTGCCATGCGATTGCTGAATTACTTATGCCATTTCACCCGTCTTCAGAGAGACCTCCTTAAAGAACTGGGTGATACCTTACAGGACCCAACAGCTGTGGGGTCCCAGGAAAAGATCAACTCCCAGCTGGGGACCCTGAACTCTATTGTCAACTCCTCCATACGGCTCATTTCTTATGCAGCCGATGGAGCGAGTAGGGCCACAGGCATGGGCGTTGCTCTAAGGAGACATGCCTGGATGCGACTGTGCAACTTTGCTGACCCCTTCAAGGCGTCCTTCACTAACACCCCCTTTGACGGTTCTGCCCTGTTTGGACCTCAAGTGAAGGATACATTGACCAGGTGTGAGCAGGAAGGCAAGACTCCCCTTCCACCTCTTCTAGACCATACCCTAATGGTCAAAAGGGCGGAAAGCTGTGGTTCCGTAAACGCCAGGGAGTACTGCCTGACGCACGTGGTGAGCTCCCCTCTAGAGGCAGAGGAGGGAACAATAACAGACGCTGCCCTAGGGGCATGGGGGGTCCGCAAAATCAGGGTAGCAGAGAATCTTTCTCTGACAAACCCTTCCCGCACCCCTGAGGAGCTGCCTGACTGTCCACCTTCGGAGGCAGTCGGGGGAAGACTTTCACTGTACCCAGAAGCCTGGCATTCCCTTACGCAAGACAGATGGGTACGGTCGATCATATCCGAGAGTTACAGAATCCCCTTTATCCACACCCCGCAACAACCAAAAAAGCCTCTTCCAGACGTTCCACCTGGTCTGAGAGATCAAGCAGCGTCAGAAATTTCAAAGCTGCTGTCAAAAAGGGCCATCCAGCCAGTTCCAGCAGACCAACAAGGATCCGGAATCTACTCCAAATTCTTTTTGGTACCAAAAAAGACGGGGGACTGGAGACCTATTTTGGATCTCAGCAGGCTGAACAAGTCTGTTCAAAGAACGAAGTTCCGGATGGTCACGCTGCAGTCCATTCTACCCTTTCTGGGTCAGGACAATTGGATGTGCTCTATAGATCTTCAGGATGCATACTACCATATCAAAATGAACAGGCGCTCCAGAAGGTTTCTCCGCTTCCGGCTGGGAGCCAGTCACTACCAATTTAGAGCCCTGCCCTTTGGCCTCACCACAGCCCCCAGGGTGTTTACCAAATGCATGGCAGTGGTTGCGGCTCACCTGAGACGAGGATTCCAGGTGTTTCCATATTTAGACGACTGGCTCCTTACTGCCACCATCAGGCGCCAGCTACTTCAAGCCAGGGATTACGCTGTGTAAACGTGCAGAGCGCTAGGCATCTCTATAAACTTCGAAAAGTCTGCCTTGTCGCCCTGTCAGCATATTACCTTCATAGGCGCCGTGTTAAACATGGTAGAGTTGTCAGCAAAACTACCTACACAAAGAGTTTCAGACATTCGCAGCCATGTTCAAATCCTTCTACAGGAGGACAGGGTCCAAGCCCGATTCATACTGAAAACACTTGGTCTAATGGCAGCAACAATCACCTTGCTCCCCCTAGCTCATTTTCATATGCGGCTACTGCAGTGGATGCTTTTTTCCCAATGGTCCTTTCAGCAGCTTCCCATGTCTCACAACATTCTCATCACTCAGTCATGCAAGATACACCTCTCGTGGTAGATGGTCTCGCCCCAGGTGCTCCTGGGCAGACCTGTTATTCTCCCCCCTCCGGTTGCCACCGTGACAATGGATGCCTCCCTGATCGGGTGGGCATTTTCAGGGCAAGACAGTCCAGGGCACATGGCAACCCTTCGAGTGCCACCTGCACATAAATGTCTTGGAGATGAGAGCTGTACTTTTGGCGTTGCAGGCCCTTCAGAACTCTCTACCCACCGGGACGATTGCAATTCAGACAGACAATATGTCTGTAGTGTGGTACATCAACAAGCAGGGCGGAACCAGGTCCTACCCCTTATGTCGGGAAGCGCTCAGACTTTGGCAGTGGGCGATCTCTTCTCAACGGTTTCTGGTAGCAACACATATTCCTGGGAAGTCCAACGTCATAGCGGACAGACTGAGCAGGGCCATTCTCATGCCCTACGAGTGGTCTCTCAACCAACTAGTAGCGGAACACATATTCAGAAGATGGGGTCAACTTTGCTGCGACCTTTTCGCAACCCCTCAAAACAGCAAGTGTCAGGATTTCTTCACCATCTTTCCTCTTCCGGGTCTCCCTCCCAGAGACGCTCTAGTCCACGATTGGCCCCGGGGTCTTCTATATGCTTTCCCCCCTTTTCCCTTAATTACCCAGTTAGTCCAGAAAGCAACTGCCTTGAGATCCAGGATGATCCTCATTGCCCCTTACTGGCCCCGACAAGTCTGGTTTCCGTTCCTACAACATCATCTACTAGAGCAGCCCTGGCATCTGGACCCAGTGCCAGACCTTCTGACCCATCAATCGGGCGGGCTGCACCAGTCCCTTCCACCTCTCAACCTCACAGCTTGGTTGCTCCGCTTCCAACCCTAGCCAGGCTTCCCTTAATTTCTCAGTCAGTACGTGATATCATCCTTGCCTCTCACAAGTCTAACACCAGAAGGTCGTATGCTAGTAAATGGAAGCATTTCTCTATTTGGGCAAGGAAAAATCAAGTGGACTCTTTCACAGCTCCTGTCCAAACAGTTCTATGGTTTTTGGCGGAACTTTTCCAAACGGGCTCTTCCTCAGCCACTATCAGGGTCCAGTTGGCGGCTATTGCAAATTTTCACGTTGGCTTGTTAGAGACCAGTATTATGTCCCATAAGCTTTGCAAAGCCTTTCTAAAAGGAACCCTATTACTTAGGCCCCCGGTTAAAGACTCTCCTCCACTGTGGGATCTAAATTTGGTATTGTCTTCTTTAATTCTGCCTCCCTTTGAGCCAGCTGCTTCCTGCTTGCTAAAACTGCTCTCGTAGAAAACACTTTTCTTGGTAGCTATTACCTCAGCGAGAAGGGTTTCGGAACTACAAGATCTCTCTGTGCGCCCCCCTTATCTTGTTTTTCACAAAGATAGAGTGTCTCTTAGGACTAATCCTTCCTTTTTACCTAAGGTACTCTCTGAAAAAAATCTTAATCAGACTATTGATCTCCCAGTCTTCTTCCCAAATTATACTGATAGAGCTGAGAGAAGACTACATTGTTTAGACATCCACCGTCAGCTACGCTTCTATCTTGATAGAACAAAACAGTTGAGAAAATCAGAGCAGCTCTTCCTGTCTTACGCGGAAGGAAAGCAAGGCCTTCCAGTTTCTAAAGTAACTTTGTCCAGATGGTTGACCTCCCTTATCACGGTAATCTATCAATTGAGGCATAAGGAGCCCCCTACCAAGCCTAGAGCTCATTCAACCAGAGCATTAGCTTCCTCAGTAGCTTTTCAAGAAAGGTTACCCATGGATTCTATTTGTGCAGCGGCCAGATGGGCCTCCCCTCATACCTTTATTTCTCATTACAAACTGGACATCTCCTCCAGAAGTCGGGCTGAGTTTGGTTCCACTGTACTCAAGAGTCTGTTCCATTGAGCCACCCAGGGCTAAGGTGCTAGGGACGCTGCAAGAATGAAGGTGAGATTGACAACTTAACATTGAGAAGTTATGTACTTACCATAACGTTCCATGTTAGTTGTCTTCTTCTCGCCTTCTTTCTTGCATCCCACCCTCCATCCCCCTGGCCTGGAAAGACCTAGAGTATCTTGTGAGATATCTTTTGTCACCAGAGTTATCTTCTCAGCTAGCTCTCTTGTTCCCCTTTTTGGTAGCCCTTGTAAGGGATATATGTAGAAGAGCTTTCTTTTGCATATTTTAGATAGATTTACTCTTTTCTTGTGGTGGGACATATATGTCCGTAGTGTTAGCTATCAAACGAGATCTGGGTATATGACGCCTAGCATTATGGGACATAGTATAGCCTCGAGCCGGTGAAAATAGCTCTCGAGCTTTAGTAGTAGGCCGAGTCGGAGCCGAGGTTCGGCTCAAAACCCATCCAGCAAGAAAGAAGGCGAGAAGAAGACAACTAACATGGAACGTTATGGTAAGTACATAACTTCTCATTATATTATATATATATATATATTTTTTTTCACTTTAGAACATTGAAAGCCCGTAACACTGAAATTCAAAACACTGAGACCAAAATCTTGAAAATTCAAAACATTGAATCCCATAACACTGAAAATGCATAGGAAATCAGCAAGTATTATATTCCAGCACAACTACATACAGAAACAAATGAAAACAAACCATATTACACTTCTTCAACTATAAGCAGGAGGGCAAGCTTCCCTGTGCCCCCCACACCCTCTGCTATTTAAATATATCAACTCCGCGATCCCACTACACTACACTAAGATGTGTTATGACTGAGGTTACCTATGAAACTCCGGTAAGTATCGGACAGATATATAGTAATGTGTAATGTTTTAACAGTGAAGTAGTGTTTCTAAGAGAAGGTTGAGGATAGTTTTTTACAATTTAAACAGGCAGTCATGAAGTGCGGAATGGTATGTTTGCTGTTTTGTTTTGTGTAGTGCTATCTCAGAGTTGATATATTTAAGTAGCAGGGGGTGCAGGAAAAATATAATATAGTTTGTATTTTATTTGTTTCTGTATGTTGTTGTGGTGGCATATATTAAATATTGATTTCCCATGTATTTTCAGTGTTATGGGATTCAATGTTTTGAGTTTTCAGTGTTTTGAATTTTCAAGATTTTGGTCTCAATGTTTTGAATTTCAGTGTTATGGGCTTTCAGTGTTCTAAAGTAAATCCGTATATGTATATATATATATATATATATATATATATATATATATATATATATACATATATACACATACATATATATATATATATATATATATATATATATATATATATATATACATATATACACATACATATATATATATATATATATATATACATATATATATATATATATCTATCTATATATATATATATATATATATATACAAACACAAACACACCTGTAAGAACCCATTCAAAATGGTGTGGAGGTCCATGCAGAAGTGCTTTATATGCAGTACAGCATGTTTTAAGATTCCCTGTCATTTGTATTAGACACACATTGTTTTGCATATTTGTAAACTCTCAAAGTTACAGGTCTTGCAGTTGTGATGGTGATTTAGACCTACCATTGCACTGTAACAGTTTTCAGTGTACATAGTTACCAAAAGAGATTATGCCAAGACAGGAAAGTTCTATGTTGTGTTTGTTACATTCAGGCATCAGTTGGGGGTGCATTCTTGATTTATATGTTTTTCATGCTTCTTGCATAGCTTTTCCAGTTTTCATTCATACTATGTTGTTAAAAGCTCTGCCAGAAGCTGGGATACAATCCACCCAGTCCATGTGAGGCAGTCCCGCTTTAAAGTCTTGTTTCCCTCATCCGCTATACATGGGGCAGTGAATGTTTCAGTTTTCTGACATTATGTAAGTTTCAAGATTGTCTGACTGAAGAGTGAAGAATTAGAATGAAAGAGAAGTTACAGGCTCAATAAAATCTCTGCATGGCTGCTATACCTGGGCTCCCTCACTCTCTGTCACAGTTCATTGGATCATAGGATCATAAGAAGTTACTAGGCTAATGGCCCTAGTGCCCTTACAAGCTTAGCCAAGTTCTACCCTTATTTCCACGATCAGCACATATTGCCCTTGTCCAAGAGGGACACAGGTGGACCCCCTGGGGTGAATTTACAGTTACCCATCCAGTCATTCAGATTGCGTTTGTAGAGGACCAATGAGGTGCTCTGTTTGACATGTAGTGGTAGTCTGTTCCAAAGGTGTGGTAACCTCTGAGAGACAAATCTGATCCTTCAGCAGGTTCTATTTGTCACATACCAGGTTAAGGTCTTTAGAGTGAGTAACTCATGTACCGTTTGACTTACAGAGATGCAGCATTTCCAAAACATCAGGGTCAGAGATTGCCTTGTATGCAAGGCATAGATCACCTCTGAGTAGTCTGTATGAAACAGAATAAAGTGACAGTGATTTCAAACGATCCACATAGGACAGATGCTGAAGACCTTGAATTTTCCTTGGGAGGAACCTTTGTGGTCTCTCCAATTGCTGCAGGTGCTTGGAAAGATACATACCAAAAGGGGTGTTGTACTCAATTATTGGCCTGATGAGGGAAGAGTACAGGGAGGTTATAACATCTTTTTTTTCTGGAGGCAATAGCCTTACTTATAAGATGAGCCATATAGAATGCCCTTCTTTCCACTATGGAGACATGGTTGCCAAAGGTAAGGTTGCTGTCAACCTATGTGCCCAGGTCTCTCACTACTGAGTGCGTACTTAAGGTGTTGCTATTGATGTGGTAGTTAGCAGGAACGTTGCCCTTACTGAAAGAGATGGTAGTACATTTTTTTGCATTGAGTTTAAGGCCATGACTTTGGCACCAATCATTTGTTTGTGTAAGACCCTGTTGTTGGATGTTGACATCATATGGAATTTCTATGACTGCTCCCAGTTTACAGTCATCAGCAAACTTTGTCAGCCGCAGACCTTTAGTGTTTGCTTGTACGTTGTAGAAATAGATTCCAAACAGTAGAGGTCCAAGGACTGATCCCTGCGGAAACCCACTGGTTACAGGTCTGTAAACTGTCTCTGTTAAGACCAGATGTGTGCAATAGAGGAGTGGCTTCACTGCTGCAGAAATGGAGTGATAGTAAGACTGCCTCTGTGGTGCAGAGATATGGGGCCCTGACTGTGACACAGGTGACTGAGGTTTGAGATGGGTTTCAGGTGCATGAAGAGCACATAGGGAAGTGCAGTTTACCTAGTGGAGATCAGGGAAAACACCTCCCATGCTTCAAAGTTGAGAAAGAGCTGCTTGCTGACAACATCTCTTGCAGAGGTGAGGGATATTCATTATGGCCGCATTCCCCTTCCACTATTTAGTCAAGCCTATGCAAAGAGATAGTGCCATAACTAAAATTTTTTAAACTTCTCCTGATGGCTGCCTTAAAAATCTCTCATTTCAGATGACTCTCACTAATGGTGATGCAGGAATGAATAGGTTGGCTGACCAGGAGTGGGCTGATAATTGGCAGGCAGTGAGAGCAAAGATAATGCAAACAAAAAGAAAAAAAAAAGAAATGGAATGATAGTAAACGCAGCACTAAGTTAACAATACCTTGTGAAACGAGATCTGCTTGTAATTGCAGTAGTTATGCATTCAGTAATCAGGGGTGAAAGAATCTGTGGTGGATAGTGCATAGAAAAGACAGACGATTGTGCATAATATGGGAACGGTCTGCAGACTGCTGTCAAGACAAAGATGGAGGACTCAGCAGTTTGAGTGCAAGAATCAGTGAGACAGCATTAGTAAACAGTGCTCTGTAAAGGCTAACTTCACCCCCCTCTCCCACACACAGTGTAAACCACATCAACTTATACTCTTTGAGCTCTGATAACCAGACCAAGCTGGGGTGGGGTTGAAGTGGGTGCTGTTATGGAACTTTCTTGTCACAGTTTTCATTCATATAAATTTTCTTGGGGCTGTCTGATTGAAACACTGAAAGACAGCCTTGCAAAAAAGTCTGCTAATAGGAAATCTTATATTGGAAAATGGAAACAATATTCTAGTTGGTGTTTTGCCAATAACCAGGGCTCTGTTAGGGATTATGCACCATTGGTTCTTAAATATTTCTGTGAGTTACTTTTCTCTGGCCTTTCTTTTTCCTTTGTCAGGGTTCATCTAGTGGCAATTTCAGCACATCTTCCCATGGATCCTCCCTTTTCTTCTCTGTTTTTGGTAAAATAGTATTTTGAAGTAAGTTTGCATCTGAAGCCACATAAAAAACAGGTTGTTCCCTCTTGATATCATAACTATGTGCTAGAAAAATTAGCTATGTCACCCTTTGAAATGGCTCATTATAGGTTCATAGGTATGTACTAACAGGCTCATGGCCTTGGAGTCTTTACAAGTCTAGCCCATAGAAGTGCCCTGGCATTGTGCCACCCGATGTTAGTTCCCAGTGCCTCTATCAAGTAGAGCCACTGTAGTGATCCCCGGGGTGAACATTCTATTTCCCATCCACTCATCAAGATTTCTCATGAAGAGGGCCAGTAAGGTGCTCTGTTTGACATTTATGGGAAGTCTATTCCACAGCATGGGCAGTCTCTGGGTTAACAACCTGTCCCTCCAGCATGTTCTGTTGGTTGTGGTAATGAGGTTGAGGTCTCTGGAGCTTGTGCTGCGGAGGGATTGGGATTTCTTTAGATGTAGCATTTCTAACAGAGCTGGGTTAGACATGGCTTTGTAAGTCAAGCAGAGATTGCCTCTTAGTAGATGATATGAGACAAAGAATAGCTGGAAATTATTGAGTCTGTCCTTGTAGACATGTGTTTAAGGCCTAGGATCCTCTTCATGAGGTACTTTTGTGGCCTTTCCAGCTGTTGCATGTATCTAGTGAGGTACATGCCAAATAGGGCATTATACTCGATGATTGGCCTAATGAGGGAAGAGTAGAGAGAGATGAATACCTCCTTCTTCCTGGATGCAAAACCATTGGTAATGAGATGTGCCACATAGAAGGACTTTCTGACCACAGTGGCAATGTGGTGGTCGAAGGAGAGGTTGCTGTCAACCTCTGCCCCCAGATCTTTTATAACCCCTATAGTGTTCAGTGGGCTCCCATCGATGTAGTAATTAATGGGAACTCAGTTGTTCTCAAAGGGGATGACGATGCATTTTTTGGCATTAAGCTTAAGGCCATGGTTTTGACACCAGTCATTGGTCTCAATTAAGCCTTTCTGTACGATGTCTACATCACTTGGGTAGTTAATAATGGCTCCCAGCTTGCAGTTGTCAATGAATTTGGTCAGCCAGAGTCCCTCCATGTTGGCCTGGACTTCTGAGAAGTAGATGCCAAACAGGAGAGGACCCAGGACTGACCCCTGTGGGACTCCACTTGTGACTGGTCGGCAGTCTGACTTGGAGTTCACTGCTTTCACACTGTGGGTTCTATCTGCCAGTTTGCAACCCACCTAGTGATATAGGGGTTGATGCCTAGTTTGGTGAGGCTGTATGAACTGCCTTGCTCTCATCCACAGCTGTGGTGACTGACTCAAAGAAGTCAACCAGGTTGAGCAAGCATGATCTGCTGTACCTTTCACAAAACCAAATTGCGTGGGATCTAGAGTTTGGAGATTCCCTATATCCTTGTTAATTAGGTCCATGATGATGCGCTCCATAGCCTTACATATCAGACTCGTCAGGGTAATGGGGCGATAATTCCCAGGGTCTGTAGTCACTCCCCCTTTATGGAGAGGGATGACTGTAGCAGTGCCCCATTCTGTAGGGACAAAGTCTGAGGTGAGACTGTGATTGAACAGGGCACACAGATGTGGTGCCAGTTCACTTTGTAGTTCATGTAGAACACGTTCATTGTCGGATCCCATGGAAGCTGTATTCTAGGTCTTGGACAATGTAGCTTTAGCCTGTGCTGCAGTAATGCTGGGTGCCTGGCATTCCTCCGGTATTGTATTGTATTGTGATTAGTCCTTTGGGGGGGGGGGGGTATAGTTGGCACTGAATCTGTTGGCCAGTATGTTGGCAATATCTGTTGGCTCAGTATAGGAGGTACCATTGTGCAGTAACTCAGAGAAAACCTGGGTATTGCTGTGGAGATTCTTGATATAACTATAGAAGGGTTTGAGGTTGTTTTTAGTGTCTGCCACAATTCTGCCTTCATAGTTGGTTTTAGAGGTTTTGATGAGGGATCTCAACTTTTTGTTGAGGCTAATAAGGGAGTTTTTCCGCTCTTGGGACTTCACCTTTTTCTGCAACAGTTTCTTCCTTCTGTTGTAAAGTTTATTAATGGCAGGGGACCACCAGATTGGCTTCCTTTTTTTGGAGGAAAGCATCTTGGTTCTGTTGGGTATGGCTAGTTCCATGGATTTTATGTACGTATTCATACAGTTCATTGTTGTATGATTCGGCAGTCATGCATATATTTTCCATTGACACGGGTGCCGTGAAGTTAGCCACCTCTGTGTTTAGGAGCCCAAAATCAGCTTTGAAGAAGTTTTTCCTGGTGGTTACCTTTGCAGGGAGTGTGTGTGTGAGATGTGGATTTCTATGGTGGTTAGTTTGTGGTTGGATCTAACCAGGGAGGAATTGACTATTGGTGTAGAGCAATGGTTGCGCATGTTTGTAAGAACCAGGTCAAGGATGTTGCTTCCTCTAGTGGGGGTAAGAATGAGCTGGTCCAGGGCCTTGGAATTGTTGAATTACAGGAAGCGTTGGGCCAGTGTATTGGTGCATGAGCAGTTTTCCCAGTTGATGGAGGGGTAGTTGAAGTCACCTAGTATGAGACTGTTGGGTTGGACCCTAATAGTTTTTGGGGTGCTTAGGAACATGGAATGAGAGTCTTGGGACATGGTTGGGAACCTGTAGCAGACCACGACCTGAATTGCTGTCTTTCCTAATGTTAGTTGTACCTGAAGTATCTCAGATGCATTATGCTGGGCTATTAGTCCGGAGGTGTGCATATCCTTTATCAGTATGGAGACACTACCAGCTTTGGTCCATGTTCTGGGGCCAAAAGGTGTGGAATGAGTTATAGCCTGGTAACGCAGGGGTGCTTTCTGCTGCTTTAAACCATTTTGCTGTTACAGCACAAATGTCGATGTTCTCCATTTTGAGGAGTGCTTCAAGCAAGTGCATCTTGAGATTTAGACTTCTAGCATTGAGCAGCATGACCCTCAAATTGCATTTATTTATAGCTGTTACGGTGGTAGTTTGGTCTTTGGAACATCGCCTAAAAAAGGCACTATAGGGGTGGCAAGAGCCTTAGCCAGTATCTGGAAACCCAGGGGTGACAGATGCAGGCCATCTCTGGCAAAGCATCAAGGTCTGCAGTCATGTCATCCCAAGCAGACAGATACTGGATCCCCTTAGAGTGACATCAGAAACTTAGCCAACTATTAGGCTGATTTAAAGTTCATCACATGGAAAACTGTACTACTTATTGCTGTGATGGTGGACGAGTTCTATCTGGTGTTCCATAGGTACAGGGTCACGTTAAGAACAAATCCCTCATTTATGTCCAAAGTTTTCAGAATTTACTTTCTAATCAAGCCATCAGTCTCCAAGTCTTTTATCTAGATCTTCAGAACCAGGGAGAAAATATTCTACATATTCTGACATGCATAAGTGATTCAGGTATTATCTTGTCAGAGCTAATTTTTTTTCAAAGTAGATTAGCTGTTTATTTCTAATGATTGGACAAAAAAGGACAACTCATGTTAAAACAGACTATTCTGAGATGGTTGTCCTCAGCTATTGCCTTTTTTATTCCCACCATGGCAAATCTATTCCAGGCAGAATCAAGATAAATTCTGCCAGAAAGTACAGTTTTGTGAAATCTTACCATAATAGTAAATGCTCTTGTTTTCACTGTTGCAGTATTCTTTACCTAAGGGGTCCCATGCTAAGATAGCCCTATGTCTGGCCAGTATACCAAAGCCTTTACATCCTCCCATCATCGTATGCCAGCTGTATGTCCCCCACCCAGGCATAGGGCATAAAGATAATGCAGACACTCTGAATAATCAGAACTGAAGTGCCCCAGGAGAACTAGAACAACCACAGGAGAAGGGAGACCATGCACATCCAGGAGTAAAGAAAAAGTAGGCAAGGTTGTAAAGACCCTGTGGCCAGCCAAGTGTTCTCAACAGAAGAAAGATAAATAAGGGGGCAGGAGGGTGGGAGGGTCTGAATACTGCAACAGTGAAAAGAAGGACATCTACTCTTATGGTAATATTTTACACAATTGTACTATGTCCTTCGATATCACTGTTGCAGTATTCATTACCTAAAGGAGAGTACCAAAGCTACTGTAAAGGATGGGAGGAGGAAGACACAGACAAACCCTCCACAGACTTATGCAGTATAGCCCTGGCAAATTCTGCCCTGGCTACGGAAATTACATCCAACTTGTAATGTTTAATTAAAGTGTGGGCAGAGGACCAAGTAGCAGCTTCAAGGAGAGATCTAGTATTTAAATCCTTGAAGAAAGCTACAGAAGAGTCTACTGCCCTCATTGAATGAGCTCACACTGAAGCAGACAGCTGTTTACCATGAAAAGAATAACAAAAGGAAATGGTCTTAGAAATCCAGGAGGAGATGGCTTGCATAGAAACCTCCAAACCCAATCTCCTGGAATGAAAAGAAACAAAAAGCTGCTCAGATTTTCAGATATCTTTCATTTTATCCAAATGATACCTGAGCTGTCTATGTAGATCCAAGGTGTGAAGAACCTTCTCGCTAGCAGATTGCAAAGAAGGAAAAAAAGGAAGGAAGCTGGATAGACAGACAACTCATTGAACACTCTGGGCATAAATGAAAGGATTAGTACACAGAGACATCCTGTCCCTATGAAAAATCAAAAAGGGAGGAGATGCCGTTAAAGTCTGAAAGTTCAGATAATATCCTGACTGAAGTAAGGGCAACTAATAACACAGTTTTCCAGATACAGTGTTGCAAAGAAGAAGAATAAGCAGGATCAAAATTACCCTGAGTCAATTTTTCAAGGACAAATTTAAGATCCCAAGAGGTAGGAATAGAATTTCTTGGGGGGCCTGATATGGACACCTTTAAGGAATTGTTGGACCTCAAAACGAGAGGTCAATGGAGGATTCAAAGGCAGACAAGCAGAAATTGCCGACAAGTGAGCTTTAACAGAAGAATCTGCCAAGCCAGCATGGAGCAGTTCACATAAGTAGGAAAGGGCCAAAGGGATCCTGGTGATGCTTGAGACACCAAACAGTCTTTTCCATTTCACTGTTTAGGACTTTCTTGTAGTTAGTTTCATGGTCTCTTGCAGTACCCTAGCAAGTCCTCAGAAATGTGGTGTCTGAAAGTGATCAAAATCCTAACAAAGGAGGTGAGAGATTGGCATAATGGTTAAGGTGTGTACCTTACAGACCCAAGGTGCAGGGTTTGATTCTCACACAGGATAATTTGCTAGGTTTAAAATGGCCCAGAAAGGTAGTTATCTAGTACTAATCTATGAATCTATGAACCAAAGTGTCAAATGATGAGTGGACAACTGACGGTGAATGAGAGACCCCCTTCTTTTGTGTGAGAAGATCCATCCGGTGAGGAAACTTGTGATGATTGCCTAACCAGGTAAAAGAGAAGTGGGAACCAGTGCTGTCTGGGTCAAAATGGGTCAGCAGCAAGATTCTTGGAGAGATTTTTCTGATCTTGTGCAGGACCCTGGGAAGTAAAGGAAGAGGGGGTAAGCATACAGAAGCATCCCCTTCCAAGAAAAAGACATGGCATTCACCCTCCATGTCAGAAGACTTGGGAGTCTGGAATGGAAGCAAGGAAGTTGCCTATTCAGAGGTGAGGCAAAAAGATGCATGTGAGGAATACCCTATTGATGTGCTATGTTTAGAAACACCCCTCTGTGAAGCAGCCATTCGTGAGGTTGTACCCTAGACCTGCTCCGGGAGTCTACCACAAGGTTGTGTTCTGAAACATTGTAAACTTCCTGAAGATGATCTGGTAGCAGTTAGCCAAATCCCAGGCCTGAAGGGCTAGTCTGCAAAGGAGATAAGACCTTGTGCCCCTCTGTTTGTTGATGTACCGCATAACTGTGGTGTTGTCTGTAAAGACCTTTAAAGGGTCTGGAGACCAAACAGAATGGAAGGCTTGAAGAAGAATGAACACTCTCATTTCTTTTATGTTGATGTGGTCTGACCTCTGATGAACAGGCCATAGACCCTGAACCATCAGATTTTTGGAAGAGGTTTACCACTCCATTTCAGAAACATCTGTGAACAGCTCTTGAGATGGGGGTCTTAAGGGGTAGTCCCAGATTGAGGGAGACCTGCTGAATTCACCAGAGAAACTTGAGTTTGAGACAAGGAAGTAAGGGGACTGGAAATTCCTGAGGATGATAATGTTGGGGCCGAACTGCCTTCAGGTTCCATTGATGTTTCTTCATATGAAGCTGGGCAAAGGGAAGTGTGGGAATAGTAGATGCCATGAGCCCGAGGACTCAGAGAAATTCCCTTGCCGAGATGAGAGAAAGAGGAAGCAGAGACTAGAAGTAGGTTGTCAGAGACAGGACCTTAGGAGAAGGAAGAGAAGCCAATACTGGAATGGTTTGGATTGTGCATCCCAGAAAAATGTGATCCTAAGAAGGAGTCATACTTGATATCATGAGATTGATAGTGAATCCCAGGCTGCGCAGAAGGAGCATGGTGAAGAGCAGATCCTGCAGAAGCTTGGCCTGAGAGGGAGCCTGAAGAAGTATGTCAACCAGATAGGGAAATTTCTGAATTCCCTGAAACCTGAAAAAGACTATGGCAGGGGGAACCAGAAACATTCTGGAATAAAACCCTGTTCCTCTTTGAGAGTCTGGAATGGGTTGAATGGTCCAGTAAATTCTGTAGAACCCCAGAAAAATGTGAACATTGCTCTGGAGAAGGTTGAGCAAGCCCTGACAAGGGAGGACGGGATTTCCATACACAAAATAACCTTGATGTATAATGGACAGAACCCAGGAGTCTGAAGTTATCTGGTTCCAGACAAGGAGAGACAGGGGAAAACTGAGAGACAGAGGAACCTGGCTTGGGGAAGTGGAGAAAATATATCAGATGGAGGCAGGTTTGTCCTGAAAAGTGGGCTTTAGAGTTTTGGATGTCTGGGCTTTTCAGAGAATATATGCTCAGAAACCCTCTTCCCCTTAGAAGGATGACAAGACTGACTATGCATAAAGGCAAACTTAGGATAGTTTTTCTAAAATTTGGAAATGGGAGAAAAAAAAGATTTGTTTAAGATCCTGCATTCCTTTACCTTTTTCCTGTAGAGTCTTAAATTATTTAGCAGCAGCTGTATAAAAGGGATTTTGATTGTCCAAAGGAGCATCCAGTAGCTTGGCTTTAATGTCACCAGATAGAGCCTGGAGGCAAAGCCAAGAGTATCTCCTCATAACTGACCCAGAAGCAGTAGCCCTAGATGATGCATCAGCTGCATCATAACAACATTTGATGGAGTGATGGGCTACCTAAGAAGTGAAGCTCGACAAAGATACGGCAGAAGTCTTACTTTCAGAATCAGGAAGGTCACACAATTCTCCACCCCCACATTGAGACAGAAGGGCTAAAACATACTTGGTTGTATGAGTTTGATAGTTAATGGCCCTAAATGCCAAAGTGGCAGAAGTATACCTTTTCCCTAGCCTCTCCATAGCCTGACTGTCTGTATCAGAAGGAAGATGCTTGGAAAAGAGCAATAGCTTGGATGGCTTATTTGCAGAAAGAGAGACCATCGCAAGGTCTGAAGAAGGTCACTTGTAGAGATACTTAAAAGCCTAAAGCACCTTATAGAAATGGTCAGGCTTCTTAGGGGCTGGAGGTTGGGAGTCAGGGACCAAAGAGATAGCTGTAAATGTGTCCAATAAAGCACTCAACACAGAGGGAACAGCAGAAGGTTTTGGAGATTCCATCTGCAAAAGCTCATTATACCTCATTTGAATATCATCACTACTAATTAAAGTACTGTATCTCCAAAAGACAGTTCTTCAAAAGGAGAAGCAGGACTCGAGGAATCCTCTTCCTCAGCCCCGTAGTCTACAGGAGAGGTAATCTATGAGGAGTAAGCCAATGACTCATCTCCAGAGCCCTCTTCCTCATCTGAAGAATCAGACTCCCCAGTCCGCTAGGCAGGAGTAGACAACCAAGGGGAAGCAGGAACAGCCACCCCCTTGAGGAGGACTTAAAACCATCAGGGCATTGAACATGCCCTGTATAAAAGACTGCCCTTCCTTCTAAGTTATCTTTAACAATGGAAGGAATGTGCTGGGTTTTCTGCTTCTTCTTCAGAAGAATGTCAGCTTTGACTAACCTAGGAGGTGCTGAACCATGCCTAGACTTGATAAGGGTATCCAGCACTTCTTCCCTAATCAGAATCTGGGGAATCCCCCAGGCCTTTCAGAAATAATCAGCCTTGATTCCCCCTCAGTACCCTCGGCAGATATTTGCGTGGCCTTAAAGGATGTGCAAGAAGTTGTTTCCCTGGTGGAGACTGGATAGCGGGAGATTCAGAACAAGACTTCTTGGTCTTCCCATTGTGGGACAGGTGGATTTGAACATTGTACCTTGGGGCAAAAGTTTGAGACACTGGTTCTCAAGGTAAAAGGAAAGAGAGGACAGCTGGCTGTGAAGCATTTTAGGAACAAAAGCCAGACAGATGGTAAACTGAATATAACTGTATGAAGTTCCTAAACAGAACAAACACTTCCAGGAGAATCTTTATGGGGAATCTGCTTCCAGCACTGACATTTTCCCTTTTTGGATGACATGAACCCTAAGCACACAAATAAAGGAAGAAAAGAGAAGGAACCCCACTGGGGCACTTATTTGTAAATGGCTCAATAGAAAACAGCTCAGCGAAGAGCATTCAGACTGGCATTCAGCTGCAACATTTGCACTGGTGGCAAAGAAGTTATGGGTATTCAGCTTGTATGTATTAACTTTATGCTCTATGCCTGGGCAGGGAGCATATGGCTGACATATGATTCTGGAAGGATTTAAAGGCTTTGATATACTGGCCAGATTTTGGTCTATCCTTGGCTGGAGATCCCTTAGGTAATGAATACTGCAACAGGGATATGAAGGGACATCTTTGGTTTCTATAATGGCATACTGGAAATGGGTGGACTCTAGAACCATTCTAGAGGCAGCAGCATGGTCCTCTGCGCATATTTTTCCAAAGCATTACAAACTAGATTCCTTTTCCATGTCCGGGATTGTTTTTTCTAGAACCATTCTCTAGTGGCTCATGGAATGTTATTCTTCCTCCTCCCAGGTTAGGTATGCTTTGCTAATCAAACTATACAGCCAAAGGCTACTGTAGCAGTGAGAATGATGAACATAATACAGCTGAGTAAGTTACACTTACCATAACAGTAGATGTTTGAATTTTTCACTGCTGAAGTAACCGCATACACCCCCATCCCCCTACTTCTGTATGTGGTTGGTTGTTAGGCTATAAAGTTATTTAGGTTCATAGGTTCATAGGTAGGTACTAGGCTATCTGCCCAAAGGCATTTATAAGCCTAGCCAGAATATGTTGGCGTTCGCCGCCCCCTTAGAGTAGTTCCCTGTGCCTCTGTCCAGCAGAGCCACTGAAGTGATCCCCGAGGCAAACTTTCTGTTTCCCATCCACTTGTCAAGATTTATTTTAAAGAGTGTTAGCAAGGAGCTCTGCCTGATGTAGATTGGGATCTTGTTCCAAAGCATGGGAAGTCTCTGGGACAGGAATCTATCCCTCCAGCATGTCCTATTTATTGTTGTGGTGTGGTTTAGATCCCTAGAGCGTGTGGCTTGCGGGGATAAGGTTTTCTTTATGTGGAGCATGTCCATCAATTCTGGGTTGGACATGGCCTTGTATGTCAGGCAGAGATCACTTCTGAGTAGGCGGTATGCAACCGAGTACAGCTGTAATTTCTTCAGTTGAGTCGATTTGTTACTATTTATATCTTTTAGAGGTTCAGGATGAGTAAGCTCTTTCTCTCTCTCTCTCTATGGGCAAGAAAGTCCTGAAATTGTCTATACTCTGGCTGTTGCTTTCCATCCAGGGCTAGCCAGTCATCAGTCAGAGAGTACGTGTGAGAGAGAGTCAGAGCTTTGTGGATCTGGCCAGTTACTGTATCCTAGACAGGATTAAATTCATATAAATAAATTCATATAGCAAAAGACTACTGCAGCTTTGAGGCATTCAAACACCTACTGTTATGGTAAGTGTAAATTACACAACTGAACCTTCTCCAGTAGCTATTTTATATGGAGATCTGTTTAATGTGATAGCTTTTTCCTGGGTACTTCTTAGACAGTAAACCTGGTCTTGGATCAGTAGTTTCAGTGTCAAAGTTATGTAACATCCACTGTTTAGTATTTTGTGAATAAGGTTATCTATTATTTATTATTATTTTACATTTGTTAACCGGGTTAGTCTAACTGAGCTTTTGACTCATTTTCAGTGGAGACACGGGGAGAAAAGCTCCTCAGTGAGTTTAAAAATTTAACAACCAAAAGTTAACAAAATATCATTTACAATCATCTGAAAATTACATTAGGGTACAATGTCATATAGAAGGAATAATGCCTTCATAATTCTTTTTAGGTTATATACAACATCTTTACAAAAAATAGCATAGAGATAAAGTGGTCAAAACGAGTGAGACAGAGAGGTTAAAGTTTGTTATGATAGACAGGGGAGGAGAGGAAATTGAAGGAGGGTATAACTGAAAAGAATAGAAGGGGAGGATATAGTGGGAGAACAGTGCATAAAAAAGTGAGGACAGGTGTAGGGAGGGGTATTCGAAGTGGGATAGTGTAGTTTCAGGGGGGATGACTACAGTGGCAGGACCATTTTTTTGTTAGGTATCTTCAAGTGGCTAGCATGAAATGCTTGGTATATTCAAGGGACTTAATTTCTTGGGGTAGTTGGTTCCAAGATGCAGCAAGGTTATAATTATAGAGTACACATCCTGTTTTGGTTTTGGGTTTATAAATCTGTAGCAAGTCTTGGTTTGAGATGTGTAGTGTCCTGGTTGGGGAATATTTAGATATAATAGATAAAAGGCTAGGGCAGAAAGAGGGCAGATAGAGGATGGAGTGGATAATTTGTAGTTGATGTAGGAGCAGATGGGGGAGTTCGAGCCAGTCCAGTTGCTTAAGGGATAAGCAATGGTGAGACTTGTAGGTTTGGTTTGCTGCGAATCTGGCCACCTTATTATAGGTAGTTTCAAGTTTTGTAATGAGTGTGGTGTTAAGGTTTGTGAATAAGTGACAGCTGTATAGAAGGGTGGGAAGAAGAAATGCATGGGAGAGTTATTCTGGCTGTGTTGGTTAATTATCTTTTATTGCGGTAAAGGAGTCCAAGTTTCTGGTGATTTTTTTTTAATAGAATTAATAATATGGAGATCAAATTTAAGTTGATCATCTATTATGACTCCCAGCAGTTTAGTGCTAGGTTCAGCAGTAATGATGGTGTTATTGCTTGATAGGATGGTAAATGTGGTTATCTAGGATGTAAGTTTGACCTTTCGATGACTGAAAACCATATTAGACATTGTAGTGTGTTACAGTGGTGAGATCTGCTGTTGTGAAGGAGGGTTACTCTGCAAATTTTATTTTCTGCTTTCTAAATTTTTTTGTGAATTTTGTGCTGAGTAAAATGTAAGCAGAGGAAGACAGTATTCCAGTTTAAGGAGAACAGTATTTCTGGCTATGGAAAAATGGGCTGAAAAAGAGAGTAAATGAGAGATTCTATAGCAGATTTAAGTTGAGATAGTACTGTGTGTTAGCTGTTCTGTGAATATATATTTGAAAAAGTTAGAAAAGGATCAACATTAAAACAGTGTAAGAAACTTCTCTGTGTGGAAGATTTTCAGTCCATATATTTCTAGTTAATCACTGTATATTAATCAGATCAGACAATAGTAGTAGAAGTAGCGAACGTAAACTCGTCAAGTCAAAAAGTAATAATAGAAAATATATAAATCTACAGCATTACTAAGTATTTGAAAGTAATCCAAGCAAGGCAGGCAGTCTGTTTCCAGTCAAAAATCCTTTATTAAGTACACAGACAAGCGATCCAAGTAAAACAAAAATAGAGTAATAATTTCCTCACAAGCTTTCTAAATATATATATATACTTTTTATCAGGCATGGGAGTGGTTTATTGTGCTGTAAAACAAAGGGCCGGATTCACAAAGGCTTGCACGGAGTCTAAGAGTAGTGTAAGACTCCATGCAGCTTTCGCGATCCAGGAACAGCCCAAAGTCCGTGTAAGAGTCAAGCTAAAACGGCTCTTACACGGAGTGGGCGTGGATAAGCTAATCACCTCACTTGCAGCCGAATAGCATGCAAATGAGGCTGATTAGCGATCCAGGAAGCCCAGAACAGCCCGTGTAAGAGCCGTTTTAGCTGCAGAAATGTACTCAGTTGACAACTGAGTACGTTTCTGCAAACACGGCAATGGAGCCATGTCAGCTCCAAATAAAGGGTGCATATGTGACAGGCAGCATGCCAATGGCCAAATATGTGGCCATTGGCAAGGTAACCTGATGCAAATATATTAAAAATATAATTTTTTTTTCGGCGATTGACGATGTGTAAATCCAGCGCAGCCCTGCGCAAACGGGCTGCGCTGCATAGAACATAAAAACGAAGGTTTTAAACCTACAAATGTAGGTTTTAAGCAATACATGGAATGTCAATGCAGGGACCAGCAGAGCAAAACCAACATGGCCACCGTGTAGTGGTTGCTAAGGGGGGAAGCTGAGCCTAAGAGATGTAACTAAGCATTAGTAGGCAATCTGATGCAAATGAGTGTAAGGATACTGAATTCCACTGTCACATAGCAAATGAGCACATTCTGAGTAGTGTAAGAGTTACATAAGGGGAGGAACAGAGTAGGAGATAGGTGACATCACAGGGGGGAATGGTAGAAAGAAATGCAGTTCATTGGAGGTTAGAGTTACATGACAGATGTCAGACAGATATCAAGGAAAGAGGTGTGCCACTAAGTAAACATGAGAAAGTCAAGAAATGGAAGGTGTACACTGTTGCCTACACCAAAGTTTCTTGCTGGGCGATGTATCGCGTGTGCACGCCACGAAGCGTGAGTAAGGCAGTGTGCGCGCGTGTAAGGCAGACTGAGCATGTGGGAGCGTGTTGGGAGATGTTTAACACCGTTTGCGCTGGCGTGCACGCGTTTAAAACTGAATAAGCAGGTTCTGAACTGTGTAAGTATGTGTGCACGCGTGTAAGCCACTGTGAGCGTGTTTCTGCTGGTTTGCACACGGCTCCACCCAGAGGAAACAGAAAGGAAAAAGGAAGCAAAAGATGTAGTAGGAAGTTAGCAGGGAATACTGCTGGAGCTAGCAGGTGAAAACAATTAGATGCAGGCAATTACACAGGCAGAATACTAGCCCAGCCCAGCACTTAAAACTCTGCAAACAGCAGTGCAGAATGTTTCTCTCAAGAGACACTGCAAGACAGGAGTTAAGTTATCAGAAGTGAAAACTGAAAAGCTGAGTGCAGAGCAGAAATGTTAGGGGCTGCCATAGCTGTCATAATGAGACATAGGCGACTTGCTGAGGGTGGTGACAATGCAGATGGTGCCAGACAACCTGCAGTGAGGAGACGGAGAAGAGTGTACAGGCCCAGGGTCACCTACCATGGGTTACATGAGCTGGAGATAGTAGAGCGCTATAGAGTGGACAGAGACCTCCTGCAGCAAATAGTGGAGCTGTGCAGGCCACGCCTCACACACAGAACCAACAGAGGGGAACCCATCCCAGTGGAAACCAAGGTATGTGTTGGCCTAAGAATACTAGCAACAGGTACCTTCCAGAGACCAACTGGTGATATGATGGGGATATCACAGGCATCAGCTTCCAGGGTACTGCACCAGTTCCTGGATGCCATGTCAGCACATGTCGGTGATCATGTATATTTCCCCAATGCCCGTGAGGTATTGGCCAGCAATATACGTCTCTTCCAGCAAATAGCGGAATACCCTGAGGTAGTGGGTGCAATAGACTGCACGCACATACGCATCAAAGCACCAGCCGGTGAGCGCGGTAGGGCATACATCAACCGCAAGGGCTTCCCTCCATCAACTGCCAGGTCGTGTGTGATGCCCAGGGCATAATAATGAATGTGTGTGCTGGCTGTCCTGGGAGCTACCACGATTCCCACATCTGGCATTTGACGCACCTGTACCAGACATTTGCCAATGGGGACATCCCGCACGGACACCTAGTGGGGGATGCAGGTTATGCACTGGAGCCGTGGCTGATGACACCCTTCAGAAATGCACACACACCTGAACAGGAACGCCATAATGAGGCACACGCACAAACACGTAATGTAATAGAGCATGTGTTTGGGCTGCTCAAATCACGGTTCCGGTGTCTGGACACATCTGGTGGAGCCTTGCAGTACACACCAACTACATGTACCCAAATTGTCATGGTATGTGCTATGCTACATAATATGATCTTGCGAAAACAGCTGCAGCAGGACCAGCATAGGGCTGGGCCAAACAGCCCCCCACCATTGCCAAGGCCATCACAGGCAGAGCGTGACTCGGAGGAGGAACAACCTGAGCCTGCCCCAGTAGGCAGAAGGAGGCGTGCCCAGTATGCCCTGGCCTTGGCAAAGAGGCAACGCATAGCACATACATTGGCTCAGTAGGAACCTTGGGAATGATACCCCTCTCTGACTCACTCATATAGTAACAGGGATGCCTAACGTGACACAACCTGCTCTCAAACATGTACAGGGAAGTGTAATATGCATCCGACAGAGGCAGCCCTGCAGCACCACCTGAGGCATGAATGCTATGTGTTAAGTAATGTAACACCAAGTACTATATGCACACCTGAGGACCCTGACTAAAATCCCACCCTCACCAAGCATCATGCCACAACATGACAACGAGATGATCAAGTGCAACAATTGACTGAAGTATCGCAGTTAGTCAAAGGGGACCCAATGTGTGCCAGTCTGGGATGACATGCTGAGCATGACATGATGCACCACCTGCTAGGACTGGCGTGCACCTATCAGTGCAGGCCGTATGGATACTGGCAAAGGCTGTTGTCACCCACAGTGTGCCCTGAATAGGTAAGGCTCAAAACACAAACCTATCTCCATAGGTACCAGAAGGGATAAGAATAAGATAAGGGATAGGTTGAAACAGCAAGATGCATGCAGTCTAAACTCACCCAGTATGGAGAATGTTGATAACTGTGCTGTAACAGAAAACTGAGGCAAGGCTCACAACAGCACCCTAACACTACCAGGTTACACCTCATACTGTGCTGTACAGCCTCAAAACTTGGAACAAGCTACAAAAGGAGGGTGACTAGCAAGAATTGTCAAGGATAACCACACCCCATGTCGGTACCACCACAAGAAGCAGCATGGACTAGCCATGCTCAAGTAACAGTGGCTAAAACTGCCCCCCAGTTTATAGCCTGCTACAGACTACTGTCCCAACACCAGGAACTGCATCCAGCCTATGCTGGAATACATGAATATATCAAGTCCTCCAAACCACATTATATTGGGTGACTGCAAATACCCAGACATAGACTGGGAGCATTATACTAGCTCCAACAGTGTAGGACAAAAGTTCATAGAATCCACAAACCAAAAGGCCCAGGAACAACGTACCACTCCCACAAGAGGGTAAGCATACTGGATGTGATAATCAGCAACATGGGTACTGGATGTCAAGATGAGAAGTGTATTGCTCACTGGTAAAACCAGACCATAGAGTAATCACACTGGATATACAAATCCTGACCACAGTCCCTGGCCGGAAAACCACAGTGGAAAACATGTGCTAAGCAATATTTGCACTCCTCCAAACTGATGTGGAATCCATTAAAGGTCCCGTGCAGGTGCAAAATATGGGCCACACCTCAGAACCTGTAATACAGCCATTCCATGAACACTGCCAGGAATGCTTGGATTATGCAGTCCTAAATTAAAACAAGACACAGTGCCTAAATCTGGCATGGTGGACACCAGCCATAACCAAAACTTGCAAGAGAATGAGGAAGCTACTACATGATAGAGCAAACATGAACAATGAAGTAATCACTGATCAGTAGTATGGCAATAAAATCTGTCCACACATGCAATCCACTAAGGCCAGCCACAACAAGTGGAATCTGTGAATCCTGAGGCAATGTTACACCTGCCCCAAGTACACAGACAACCCCCAACTCCACCCAAGAAATACAAATATATGTGAGAGATGCAACCATCCATCCAAACTGGAGGCTGAGCTCCCTCAACTCAGTACTCCCAAAACAAGTCAGTAGGAGAAGGTAACCACACACACCACAAACACAGTCCCACATAGACCTATCACAACTGCAAACCAAACACATAAACACAGAAAAACATTCCCGGAGGCAGAAATTACAAACACAGCACACCAACAGAGGCCTCTAAAGCAGACACCCAATCAAACAGCCTCCAAACATAGCACATGCAACACATAGCACACAAAGCTGGTGTGCCAAACAGTCACAGGCCAGAAGGAGAAACAACATGCCTGATACAGTCGTAATAGGTGACTCCATAGTCAGACACACTGCTGTCCCGCACCAGACTGAACAAGGGAAAGGGTACAGTAAGCTGCCTGTAGGCTGCCACAATATGCCACATAACAGAAATATGTAGGTCACTCCAAAGCAAGTAGAAATATGATGCAGTCATAGTCCATGCTGGTGTGAATGACCTGAGATGTACCGCCCTAGACTACATGTAAAGAGACATAGATGAGCTATCTGATTATGTAGTCCAGGCCAGTATGACACTCACCGATCGCAGCATCCTACCCTTACCAAGAATAATGCCACAGTACAAACATGGAATGATCAGTCATAGCAAGTGGCACACTTACTGGTGTCATTCCAAGGGGATCCAATGTCTGTCTGCTTGGGATGTCATGCTTGACAAGCCACGCAGCTGTCCTTGGGATGGCCTGCACCTGTTACCCCTGGGCGTCTGAATATTGGATAAGGCCTTTGCCACCTCCATAGAGCCTTTTGTAGGCAAGGCTGAAAAGACTGACTCACCACCCTAGAAAACATAAGTGGGAAGAAACATAAGGGAAATGCTGACCAATGCCAGATGTGTACACCCCAATATGCATGCTCCCGAGGCCATCCCCAGAATGGAGAACATCGATGTCTGTGCAGTGACAGAAACCTGCTGCAAGCCTCCTGACAGCACACCAGCACTACCAGGTTATACCAGGTATCATGTGTCATGGCCCCAAAACCTGGAACAAAACATAAAAGGAGGGTGAGTATCCATAGTCAGCACAGACACCCATACGTCCAGGTAACTGACAATGCACAAGGCAGTGGAGTTCACCCATATGCAACTAACTGTAGGCAAGACTGCTGTGCAGTCTGTAGCATGCTACAGACCGCACTCTCACACACAATAACCCCACCCAGCCGTCCTGAAGACACTGGACAGTATGAATGTCCCACCAAATACCAAACAAGGTACCACAAATTACCACATAGGTGGTAAACCATTATGTATGGGAAGGAGTAACCAGGGACCTAGGGACACAAGTGGACAGTAACCTGTTATGTGACACCCACATTGCCAATGTGGCTAGGAAGACTGTCTACATTTGACACCGTATCAGGAAAGGAGTCACATCTACGGCAACAGAGGTCATTGTGCCCCTATACTTTTCTCTAATCACACCCATAATCTAGTACAATGCCTCATATGGGATGTACCTTACCTGACACCTGCAGCAGTTAGAAAGACCTCAAAGGTACCTCACCAAGAGGATAAAGGGTCTCAAATATATGTCATATGCCGCCTGGCTGTAGACACCCCAGCTGAATCCAGTCACATACTGCCCACACAGAGGCATTGCATGCCTGTTGTAGGAGGCCATGCCCAACACAGGAGTAATGGACATGCTCCACCCCAGAAAACACAAATCCATTGGAGCTGTGAGAGTGAGAGATGTCAACCTCAACAAACAATGAAATGGGATGTGCTGGTGGGACAGATACATAATCCAGAGGCTCCCCACACCCTGGACCAGAATCCCACTCCATGTTAGGCAGAGCCCCTCACTGACACTCTTCAACAGGAATCTTGCCAAGTGGATGGATGATTGTAGAGTTACACTGGGGGTCTTCACTGTGTCATGTCCAGACAGAGGCACAGCAAAGCAAATCATAAATGGCCATAATATTCACATAGCAAGGGGTGTCAAAAGCCACACACACTCTGGCTAGGCTAACAAATGCCCAGGGTGGATAGCCTAGTATGAACCTATGAACCTATGTAGATACAAATTGTACAGGACACTAAGGATAATCCCAAGGCTTTCACAACTGATGGTAGGAACCATGTTGGGAATTCACAGATATGCCCTGAATCACACAATTATCACAAACACACACACATATTGCCAACATACATCCTGACAGGTGCAGTGCAAACCCCCCCCCCCCCCGAATGCAGAATATCTATCCCAGCAGACTGCTGGCCCTCTGACATTGCAGATGCTGAGGTAACAGCCAACATCTACAAAGGAAAACACACAGCAGCAATGGTATGAGATGGTGTCCTGGGCTTAGTGCAACATGGACTCCAAGATGAATGGAATGCCAAACCACACTACTGCTCAATGTCAGCCTTACCGCAGAATATGTACCCAAAGAGCAGTGTACAACAACAGTGGTCCTTCTCAACAAAGGTGTTGCCTGAATGGATACTGAACACTACTACCCCAGAATCCTGAGAAGCTCGGTTTGCACAGCTATGGAAAGGATCAGCATGTACCACAGACATAAAGATGTTGGGGACCTACTGACACCAGACCCAACCCAGTGTGGCCTTCTCAAGTGCAGATCATGCCCCTAACCATGTTTGACTCAATTGAAACAGTCATTAAGGTCATTGATGAGGGCAATGTGCTCCACACAGTGTATCTGGACCTTGCAAAGGCTTCTATACAATACCCTACATGTTCAGTATAGATAGGCTCACCAGCGTAAATATAAACCCACATGTCAGTAGAGGGTTGCAAACCAGACCAAGGACAGAACAGACATGGTCAGACATGCTGCAGCCATGTCAGACTACAAACCAGATATAACTGGCATCCCACAAGGCTTTGTCCTGGGATCTCCCTCGTCTGGTATATATGTCCCATAGGTACAGGCAAACATGGAAGGACTGTGTCCGAACATGTTTGCAGAGGACTACAAACTGCTCACCACATATGATCCACCAGCTGACACAAGCATCCCACAAAAGGGCCACATAGAAACAGACAACTGGTGCCATAGCCATGTCAGCAAGCTAAGTGCAGAAACGTGTATAGTCATACAGTAAGTGCCCACCAATTACCACATAGGTGTTAACCCATTATGTAGTTAACATGTAATGAGAGACCTGGGGACACAAGGTGATAGATATCCTGCATTGGACAAACATGTGCTGTAGTGTTTACAGAAACATACCATATACCCACCTAATCATGAAGGCTGTCAGATCTAGATAAGGGGAGGTCATTGTGGCTCTGCAGCCATCCTTCATCAGCGGTACAATTGACTACAATAGCCCCTGTGGGATGTACCTCAGCAGACACCTCCATCAACCGTAAAGTCCCCAACAGTACCTCATCAGAAGTATCAAACAGCTTGCACAGATGCCATGTGTTGCCTGTGTTGCTGGCATCAATAAACATGCTGCACCTTGTACAATCTGAATGGCAGTGAGCTATGCACATGAGAGACCTGAACCCAAGCACTGACTTACATAGGACAAGCTGTACTGCATGATCCATAACACAGAAGACACTCCCACCCATGAGTGAACCCCCAGCACAGGCTACCCATAGAGTCACTTATCAATCTTCCTCAATAGGAATCCTGATGAGTGGACGGGAGATGGTAGATTTATCCTGGGTATCATTGTCTTGTCACAGGTAGACAGAGGCACAGTATACTAACCATGACATATGTCATGGCAAACACCTCTTACAATGTGTGTTGAAGGACAAACACACTCTCCAACTAGCATTAGACATGGACTAGGGCACATCGCTAGTGTTTGCAATTGTACACCTATGTTGTGGAATACACTACCAATGTTGGACAAGCCTGGTTTAAGTAGTTCATATCTGAACAGAATGCAACATGGTCAGATGTACACAACTGGCCTCTAACCAGGCTGTTGTGCCCACTATCGAAATGTAAAGCAGTGATAGCAGTAAAGCCCAGGATACTGTCCACCACAGTCAAAGTACTACCAGTACACTATACAGTACTACAGTGTTAGGTCAGTGTGAAAGGATGTTGACAACTGTATGCAAAGTATCCCATGCAAACACTGCAGGCACAGTATAATCCTGTTGTGTTCACACACAAAGCAGTTGTACAGTAACTACACAACATGACACACAACACACAACCATAAACGGGTGATAGTTGTTGAAGTTCACACTCATCCACAAATGTGGTGGGCTGCAGAGTCCAACATATGGAATGCTCACACTGGGCATGCTCACACACTTTGACAACATGCCATGGGAAGGCTGAACTGGGCATGCTCACACACTTAGGCCAAATCTCGGTTTAGCAGTTGGACACACATATCTGGTATTGTTATGTGTTATTCCAGGAACCAACCACATTACAGCAGTCTGCCCAGTGCACACAGTTAAATGACTACAGAGACATACGTGATATAGTGGATCCCTCCCATATGCAAACATCTTCCACAGATGCACAAGCTGTTCATACAAACAGGGAATGCTATGGCAATAAAGAGATGCAAACAGTCTATCAGCAACAAATAATGTGCGTTTGACAATTAAACATATGGGTGTAGAGGTCAACACTAGGCTGTTTGCCCTAGGGAATGACAGTTTAGCCATAGTGTGCTTGGTGTCTGCCTCCCCACAGGATGCACATTCCCCTGTCTAAACACAGATGATGTCAGCACCCTATAAGTACAGCAGGAGAAAAAAAACTTCCCAGTAATCCGAATAGCGCGCTCCGCTAATGCGTCTGTCTCAAGTGTCATAACATAGTTAGGTAGGGGTTTCAAATCCTGCAAATGCTCAGTGTGTGTGTGTGTGAGTGGGGTTGGTGTTTGTGTAAGTCTGTGGGAGAGAAATGTCCCTTTTGGCAACTAGGAAAAGACACTACAAGATGCACATTCCCTTTCTAAACACCGATGATGTCAGCACCCTATAAGTACAGCAGGAGAAAAGAAACCTCCCAGTAATGCGAATAGCGTGCTCCACTAATGCGTCCGTCTCAAGTGTCATAACATAGTTGGGTAGGGGTTTGAATCCTGCGAATGGCAAGCGTGCGTGTTTGTCTGAGGGGGGGTTTGTGTGTGTGCGGGAAATGTCCTTTTGGCAAATAGGAAAACACACTACAGGATGCACATTCTCTTTCTAAACACCGATGATGTCAGCACCCTATAAGTACAGCAGGAGAAACAAAACCTCCCAGTAATGCGAATAGTGCGCTCCGCTAATGCGTCCGTCTCAAGTGTCATAACATAGTTAGGGAGGGGTTTGAATCTTGCGAATGGCAAGTGTGTGTGTTTGTCTGAGGGGGGTTTGTGTCTGTGAGGGAAATGTCCCTTTTGGCAAATAGGAAAACACACTACAGGATGCACATTCCCTTTCTAAACACCGATGATGTCAGCACCCTATAAGTACAGCAGGAGAAAAGAAACCTCCCAGTAATGCAAATAGCGCACTCTGCTAATGCATCCGTCTCAAATGTCATAACATAGTCAGATAGGGGTTTGAATCCTGCAATTGGCACGTGTGTGTTTTTGGTTGAGGGGGGTTAGTGTGTGTGAGGACAATGTCCCTTTTGGCAACTAGGTGAACAGACTACAGGATGCTCATTCCCTTTTCTAAACACTGATGATGTCAGCACTCTATAAGTACAGCAGGAGAAGAGAAAACTCCCAGTAATGCGAATAGCGTGCTCCGCTAATGCGTTTGTCTCAAGTGTCATAACATAGTTAGGTAGGGGTTTGAATCCTATGAATGACAAGTGTGTGTGTTTGTCTGTCTGAGGGGGGTTAGTGTGTGTGAAGGTTATGTCCATTTTGGCAACTAGGTGAACAGACTACAGGATGCCCATTCCCTTTTCTAAACACTGATGATGTCAGCACTCTATAAGTATAGCAGGAGAAGGGGAAACTCCCAGTAATGCAAATAGCGTGCTCTGCTAAGGTGTCCGTCTCAAGTGTCATAACATAGTCAGATAGGGGCTTGAATCCTGCAATTGGCAAGTGGGTGTTTTTGGCTGAGGGGGGGGTTAATGTGTGTGAGGGAAATGTCCCTTTTGGCAACTAGGTGAACAGACTTCAGGATGCACATTCCCCTTTCTAAACACTGTTCAGCAGACGGCCATGGCTCTGGCACAAGTTGTCTGTTGCTATGATGCCCCTTTGGAAGATGCTTATGTCAGCTGGAGAGTCGATTATGGTGGCCAGTTTGCAGTCATCTGCATATTTGGACAGCCACAGTCCGTCCGTGTTGGCCTGTACCTCCAATAAATATATACCAAACAAGAGGGTCCCAGGACTGAGCCTTCTGGGACACAACCCGTAACTGTTGTGGGGTCTGGCATGGCTCCAGCAATGCTAACCATGTGGGTTCTGTCCTTGAGCCACTGTGCAATCCATCTAGTGACATAGGGGCTTATATTTAAGCTGGTGAGCTTCTCTAGAATGCCCAAGTGGGGTATTGTTGAAGGCTTTGCAAGGTCCAGGTAGGCTGTGTGAACCACCTTCCCCTCGTCAATGGCCTTGGTGACTGTTTCAAAGAAATCAACCGGGTTAAACCCGGTAGTGCTGGTGTGCTCTCAGTAGCCCTGAATCAGGCATCTGTTACTGCACAGATATCGATGTTTTCCATGCCAAGGAGTGTTTTGGGTGCATGCATCTGGAGGTTTAGACTTCTGGCATTGGGTAGCATTGCTCTTAGTGTCTTATCCCTTGTGATACCTATGAAGGTGGGTTTGTCATTTGAGCCCTGCCTAACATAGGCACTATGGGGGTAGCAAGAGCCTTTGCCAATATCCAAAAGGCCAGGGGTGACAGGTGCAGGTCGTCCCTAGCAAAGCAGGTAGTTCAACAGAAGATGAATGTGTGAAGGTGTAGTGCCTGTGATTAGTTAGCAGTAGCATATATGACTGCTCACGTGGACACATGCCAGGCAGGTCATATGCACTGTGTCACAGGCAATGTACATGTGAACAGGACAAACAGTGACATCCTGTCAAGTGGGACATGGACATACATATAGTAGGCTATGCAGTTGGCACTAGGAGTCCACAGAAGCTCTATAACTATGCATTGCAGGTTTGATCAGTATTCCAGGGTAATTGCAAGCAAACATGCATGCAAACAAAGCTACAGTAAACAGGGCTGCATGTAGTCCATTGTACAACAAACAAGCTGTACCAGTTCCAGTAGGTAACACTGCAAATATGCAGGCACTATGCACATGTACATGGAAATACACGGGTCAGATGGCTAGGGTCCAGTCTCAGTGCACACAAGTGTACAGACCATGCATGTACTGTCAGGATGTACAATAACTGGATAGAAACCCATGTGCTCATACCTGCAGTAATACACATGTCAAATAACAGGCACTGAGCCTTCACTCAGTGGTTCCATACTTAGTAGGATGTATGCTCCCTGGCCTGCCACCACAGTATCCCTGACATATATGGGGACTCTCCCTCCTGTGACAGTTAGTTATGTGTGTTGGGGCTGTCTAGCATGGTATGAGATGTGAGCATGCAGTGCTAGGGTGCTCCTGTGTGTCCTGTACCAGTTGTGTAGTACTGCACACATATCAACATCCTCAAACATCCACAATGCAGAGTCTAGTGTGGGCAACATGCCACTTGCAATTTACATGTCCATCATTGTGTATTACTACATTCATTACCCTATCCCCTGTGCTACCTATGTATGTAGCCTTCTGTTGACATCATTACCACCAGTATGCCAACATGTGCAGATGATACACTATGGTACTTACCATGGGTGTAGACAACAGGACATGACAATCACACACTTACCGCATCAGACATGCTGTGATATACCCACAATTAATTCAGCACACAGTACTGTTAACAACATGATACTATTACTACACATCTATGTGGTCACCCTGTGCATCAGCAACATGTTAACCTGTACCTGCACAGTTGTTACAGATTGCAGGAGGTGGCACAGTTTCATCATATGCACAGGGTGTGAACCTGGTATGCCTGAGTCAGCCACCCATACCACCAATTGACATGTATGTGTATGCGTGTTGGTGAGGGACAGCAGTAGACGGTGGGGCAATGTTGATGCAGTGTGTGCGTGTATGCGGTAGCCCTAGGTGTTGTCAATTTGCATGTATGTATGGATGCACACAGTTCCACCTCATGGCTGCCATATACTGGTGTTTGTGGACAGTCACAGACTGTACCTGCCAGGTCATACAGATCAGTGTCTCTGGCCACGGACACGGTATCTGTGCCTTGCAGGGGTGCTACGGACCGTATCCAGTACCAACCCAGACTGGGTACTGTCATCAGAAGCAGGTGTTCGTTGACTGGACACAGATCCCTGTCGGGCCTGGCCAGAGCCACGTGCACGTGGTCTCCTGGGGCGGTCTGATGACAGCACAGACCCAGCATTGCTGGGGCTGCTGCTGGCACTACGGGGGCGGCCACGGCCCTGTTGTCGTCTGCGACGACTGCCAGCTGCTGCTGTTGCTGGCATACGGCCACGTCGACGCCTCAACCGCCCACCATCGCCCTGGCTCATGGACATGTAGTTGTGGAACCGGTCTAATATGCCCCCACAACGTCTGTCTATGACATCGGTGAAATCACGGATGGCAGCCGCAGTGTCACGCATACTGTCAGTCATGGCTGTGCGACATGCTGCCAGCTCCCTCAGACCCTGTCTGGTGTACCGTTCCATACGTGACTGTGCCTGCATGACAGTCTGAAACATAGCTGAGGTTGTAAGACCTCTGTGGGCACGTCTGACAGAGGCGGTACGCCCATGGATGCTCCCACGAGAACCCCTGGACATCTGTCTGTGTGGTACCATCTCTGGGCCATGCCCATGGCTGCTGTGTGGGGAGGCATGTGCCACAGATACCACATTACCCTGGTCAATGCCCACTGTATGCTGTCCATCACCTAGGGACAGTGGTGACAAAGGGTGTATTGGCAGGATAACTGTGCGCATTGATGGGGTCGACAGCTGTGTACTGTCAATCGGCTGACCAATGGCGGACCCTGGCATACCTTCCTGTGCCATTACACCGATGTCATCATTATCAGTACCCACGGCACCTGACTCAGGTTCCCTGCTACATGACACCAGAGCAGCAACAGAACCTGTGGGAAGGAAACAGGAAACACAGTTTACAATGTCTACACATTACCAGCGATGCACACATGCACACATGCACACATGCACACGTGCGCACATGCACACATGCACACATGCACAGGTGCACAGGTGCACACATGCACAGGTGCACACATGCACACGTGCACACATGCACACATGCACACATGCACACAGTTTCACACAATTGTACAGTACTCAGTATGAGTGATATCAACACACAGACACAGACACACCTACATGCATACAAAGAGCACTACTAAGTGAGCCAAATAGTACTATTACTATCAACACTATTACAGGAATTGTTAATACACACTCACCAGCATGGATAGGCTGCATTGCTGTTATACCAGAGGGTCCTGCAGACATGAAGAAACTAATGTCAGTGGGCACAACTGTGCCATTGTTACTGAGTATGATACAGGTCAGGAGTACAACAGTCGCCTTTCACAGGTCAGCAGCTTATATTGAGGATATCACACTTGCACATTAAATACTATGGTGACAGCTACAAACCAAGGACACACCTCACACATGCATTAACTACCAGTGTACACAACAGTCAACTATACATATGACATATTACCTGCACGTTCACTGTCTTGCTGCTGTGTGGCTCCAGCCTCCATCATAATGCATGTCTGCTGCTGTTGTTGTTGCCGGTGGGCTGGAGCCACTACACTCATGAGTAGTCCCTCCAGTCTGGTGAGTGGGGGATGTGTAGCCACCCCACCACCTGTGGCGACCTGTTGCCTGTGGATATCTGACGCACGCTGACGGACATGTCTGATTAAATCACTGCAGTGATGTCATCCTATTATGTCCTATTATGCGTGCCTATGTCATTTACCCGACGGACAAGGTCTTGCCACAGTGCAGCCCTCTCCTGCTGATTCTGGCTGGTGCGGGAAAAGAGTATTGCATAATCCCGCACCAAGCTCTGGTGTATCTCCTCATCCTCAGCTGTGGAGTAGGTGGGATTCCGCGGGTGGGCCATGTACCTGAGAAAGAAAATAACCTGGTATCAGCAATATATGTCAGCAGAATTTGGCACACATACTACACATGCTACCCGACTGTTATGATACAACATATCTCACATATGTAGCATCTGTCTGTCTATTGGTGGATACACATGTAGATGGCCAGGTATCAGTGCTCGGCCAGCAACTGTGCAACAGTACCTGGCAGACTCCATATGACATACTACCAAACCCCAGCAGTCAGAACACTGATTCAGGTCAAGAGCACCTCCTCACTCTGGGGGTTTGTATCTAGGTACTGTATGGCCTACATCGGCAACTACTGTGAGCTGACCACACACTGATTGCCCTGGATATACATATCCCACCTCCACCACCAGCACAAACGACTATAGTGCATAACATTACAGATACAAACTTTACACTTTGTAACAGTGATATGGTAGCCTTTCAGCCCACTGGGCCAGTGGCAGATACAACCCACAATGCTGACCCCTACACAATTGCTTTCTACAGACATCTCAGAGAATGCATGGATCATGCAATCCCATATATGACCAAGACACTCTCCACAAAGGGACAGCATCCCGTCTGGTGGACCCCAGCCATAGACAGATTGTATTACAGAAGATGGAAGCTACTGCAAGACAGAGCATAATTCACTAAAAGGAGGGCATGTCTGAGCAGCACTGGTAAGGATCTATTTTCCATCATACAAACTACATGGGCGACTTTGAGAGGGAAATCAAGAGTGACACTACAGATAACCAGAAGGCCTTCTTCAGTTATGTTAGCAACATGGTCAGGAGCCATCCTCTATGCCCATAGGTAGTACACAACAAATATTTCACTGACACCACAGATATCGACAACATTGTGGCAGACAGGTTCAGTGCAGGTGTCACCCCACCCTCTCCCCTGAAATAAGGCATAGTTATCCCAGCTGACTGTAACCTCCCTGTCATCACAGATGTCCAGGTGAGAGACACCCGCAGGACAGGACAGCAGAATACACAACATGGATGGGACCTGATGGTATCCCCAGTTGCATGCTACATAACCTCTGACAGGAGCTAAACACACATATAGAAGTGCTATGTAACACTAGCCTGACTACAGGATATGTACCTGTACACTGGCGTACAGCAGCAGTGGTTCCACTCCATGAAGGAGGCACCTCACCATACCAATACAATACAACACAATACATTACATTACAATACAATACTATACAATATGCTATTGCCCCTGTGTCTACAGCAGCGTACTGTTCTGCTACCCTGACCATTGTGACACATGTGGTGTGATGGTACCTGCTGCTGTCACACAGTTACACAGGGTGACTCATATGGCATATTACCTATCTGACTAACATTCAGCAGGGGTATGTGTGACATGTACTCATGGGGAGTCTTGCTTCTTAACACTGTGTGGTTTATTGCAGGGTATGTCTTATCTGTGGGTAGGAACTCTTACCTCCACATGTGCACACTATTGCAGTGGCACGGACGACACACAGCAGACATTTAGGTTGTGGATGGTGGGAGGTGTTACTATGGTTGTTGGACATCTGTCATGGGTGTGACCTCCATATGTAAATCTGGGAGTGGTAACCTCTATGTGGGTAGCATATGTGTACTCTGTGGTGTTGTCAGTCACTGTGCATTGGTAATGTGTTTGAGTGCATTGTCACAGTGTTGTACATGTCACTGTGTCCTTCTCCATATCTGTAGCTGTCATGTGAGTTCCATACCATGGCATCCATTATGTGGTGTGGAGGGGTACACCGACCTACATGTCCATACCTGACTCACCATGTCCGCTGACACATACCATGTGCAGGTATTCCAGGGATAGTGTGCCACTGTGACTATCATTGGGGCCACTATTGTACACATTTCTGACCCTGCTCACCCCTGACACATGCAGTGGTGGGCAGCCAATCACATATCTGGTGGTTACTGGTGTAGGTGATCTGGAATGTGGTATGGTACTCCGGATTTGACACTGGTGTTCACTCCATGCCTTTGTCACCAGGCACCTGTTGCAATACATCTGTACACATGTGCCTCACTCAGAATTTATATACATCTCTCTCTCTCTCTCTATATATATATATATATATATACATATGTATATAGATATATCTATATGTATATATATATATATATATATATATATATATGTCCGTATACATATACACATATATATATTGATGTACATATATTGCTATAGATGTGGAGGGGGGGCACAGAGGGGGTGTGAGTGACAGAGGGGGTGGGACAGGCTGTGTTGCAGGTCGACATATACAATCATACCTGTAGGTAGTCAGATCAGTCTGTCTATGTATATGTATCTACATATATCTATATTACGTAGATATGTTTGTACAATACTCTATCTACATCTGTCTATGTATTCCTACATCTCTCTCTCTATGTATGTATACATATATGCATATCATATATATATATATATATATATATATATATATATATATATATATATATATATATATACACATACATATGTTGACATACATACATATCCATATGTTAGACAGGTATATCAACATATTTGTCTACCATACTGTATACACACACTAACATACTGCTAAACATACATAACTGTGTAACCTACTTTGTACATGGCACTACAACCTACAATCAAACAACATTGATATGTGCACATAGATGCTCTCACATACAAATGTATGTACAGCCTTCACTGATAGTTGTTGTATGTCCCCTGCCCTTTACACATCTTCATATACATATGGATACAGACCAATGACACATATGGAGGGTTCACAGTATGTAGACCTTTATAGTATTACTTTACATTACCTGTGTTTGTCACAGCTGCTTGTGTTGCTGTCTGGTTCTCTGTCCTGCTGCTCCACTTCCCAGTTGTCAGCTTTCAGGTAGCTTTTGCTGAACAATTTGTTTCTGTCTGCTTAATTGCAGTTTTCTCTGTCTCTGTCTCTGTCTCTCTCTCTCTCTCTCTCTATCTCTCACGTCCTTCTCAGGGTGCAATGAAAGTATTGCATGCGTGGACATGGAGTACAGCATACTTTTGTAGGTATCTGCATATGCCCATGTGATGGCCTCTGCACCAATTGTTAGTCAGCATTTGCTAATTGCATGCAGCCAGTTGTGTACTGATTGCAGTTCTCACTGTGATTTCAGAACAGTGCTATAAAAAGGTGTGTGAGATAGGTGTAGCCCTTTCAGATGTTAAGGGCAGGGACCATGCTGTTATGCTGTGGACAATGTTCTGTGAGTGTAAAGGTTGGTATCTCTCTCATATTTCCAGGTGTGTTGTAGATTAACATTCCTCCATTCATTTCTCCAGTTTCCTGTACTAACTGTGTATGTACACTGACAACTACAACTACTACTACTGTTAATGTGTGTGTGTGTGTGTGTGTGTGTGTGTGTGTGTGTGTGTGTGTGTGTGTGTGTGTGTGTTTTCCTTTCACTTTTGCTTGCACTCTGTTGCTAAGGCTTCAATAGTTGCCCTTTACAGTCACTACTTGTATGCCTGCTAGGTGTCTTGACTGTAGTGTGCTGCTTTAGCTTTCCTATTTTCCATGTACATTCACACCTTGGAATGCTTGCTATATCTGCTAGGGTGTTACAGCATGCAGTGTGGTCTGGCCATGATGTGGGCCTTGACATCTATTAGGGTATTTGAGTATGCTGCTGAGCAGGCCCCATAGACTTTCATGTTCATCTGTTATGTGCCTCATGGAATGGTACATATCAGTGGGGTACACCCATTAAAATGTCTGGTATGCTGCAGTTGTGACTGTGAGTTAGCATGAGCATATGTATTACTACACTTTCTCTGCCATGCAAGTGGTGAATACTTTCCGGACTCCATAGTTACCATTGCATGTGTTACACCTTTCTGCCTACTGTTTGTACATTTCACATGGGGTCTGTGGGGCATCCCTGTAAGTCATTCACTGTTGCTATGTCTAGGCTCTTAACTATTCAAATATGGTGGTGTTGGACCCGTCATGTGTACAGATATTTGCAGGTTGTCCACATTTCTGCCTCATAATTTGGTCAATATCTCATGCACACCTTTTTCTGGCAAGTCACTCTGGGCTCAAGTCAGAATATGGTGACAAACATTCAAGTTCCAGACTGCATACCCTTCCAAACATCCCACAAAGTGTAGACCCTGTTACTTTCTGAACTGTCTGCGTTTGTTGTAACATCATTTGTAATGTGTCCCTGGTTTTGGGCCTTTGCTCCACATATTTTATTACTTGGTCCAGATGTGTTCCTGTAAGGGGTTGTGGGGTATGGGCAGTGCTTATCCTGCTGTGAGTATGTGTGTGTCTTGCAAGGTGCTATGGTGACATTATTACCTACTAGCTTCCAACTAGCATGGCTGTTTCTGTTCACACACTACTATTATGGAAATCCACCAGTTTTGTTTGTAATTCTAAATGTCATGCTTTGTGTACTACACATCTATATTCCCTTTACATTCATTCCTACTGTTACATGATATATTTACTTTAGCACAATGTTCTTGTATAAGAGTCATGGCTTAGTGGTAAGTCATGCAGACTACAGTTGCCAAGGTCCTGCGTTTGGGACTCACAGTGGGATTTATTTTTTCTTTTGAACTGAGTACAGGACCTGTCAATCAAAGTGACTAAGGCACTTTTAAGCAGTTGTAACCGGGCTAGCGCTGGTTTGCGCAGAGCTCACGCATGCGCACTGGCGGTTAGCTCCGCGCACACCTGATTACAACCACTTAAACGTGCTTACTCTTGCGCACCCGCTATTTTCCTTGAAAGAAAAGAAAAATGGGGAGACAGGAAAGTGGTGAAAAAGGGGTCACAAAGAGGTTAAGACAGTAGGGAAACAAGCTTGGGATGTGCAGGAGGGATGTAGATAAGGCCCATAGCTGCCCATTTCTTCATCAGCAACAGCTGTGCATATATATGTAATTTAGTGTGACATTTGAAACCTTCCACCCTTGAGAGAGGTGTCAGGACAACAATAATACTTGTTGTACAGCCAATTGGAATTGATAGGTTCCATGTCCAGTAGACATGTGTGCGGAATGGGCAGCTATGTATGGGGCGTAATTTTTTTGTGGGCACAGAGTGCCCTTTTTTTATTTTTATTTTTTCAGGTGAGAGTGGTATGCCAGGTGAAGGTAGTCGGTACAGCTGGCGAGGTAGGTTGGGTAGGTTAACAGACAAGACAAACAAGACGCATACAGGGGCAGTGTATGACACGTGTGGGGGGGTTACAAAATTGACGGGGACGGAGCTTTGGATATCCAGAGCCCATGAGCCCACAGATGGCAACAGTGGAACTGATATCCCCACCCATAGGCAGTTGCCACTGTTCCTTCACTGCCCAGGACGGGGCTGTGCTGGGGGCTGTGTAGGCGGGGCAACGGGCATGCCCGTTAGTTGCGCCACCCTTGCCTCGAGCTGGCGTAGGGGCTCAAGGACAGAGTCCCGAATCTCCCTACGCACCACAGTCCGGACGCTACGGAGGGTGAGTGGTGGATCTCCTCCAGCCACACTTGCAGAGGGGGGGCGAGCCCCATCCCCTGCAGCGCTTCCACCCGCAGGTGGCACAGGGCCACCGGAGGAGGGTCCGGACTTGGCACTAGTGCCAGGTGCACTCGCCAGCTGAGGTGGGAGAGGTGGGTCCACTGGAACCCGCCTTCCCTGTCGTTCTATGTTTTGTATTATGTCATGACAGTTTGGGTTAGTGACATATAATACCATTCACAATTAGTTGTAACAGCATGCATTAGTAATCCCATTAACCAAACACCCAGGTATTCACACCATTGAACAGCGTGCATAACACATGCATAATTTGAACAGAAATACACAGTCCAACAACATGCAGGGTTAATTGATGGCAACAGGCCATCAGGTGTGGATGTATGAACAGGGCAGATGCATCAACAGACATGCAAATATATATGACCCAACAGGACAAACGTCCAGGGGTGTTAATTGTGATTGCACATGCCATTTTCACGTGGAATGGGTTATATGTAGTTATAGGTTGGGGTGAAGAAAGTAATATTAACACCTTCGAATAACAATACATATGCTGTACATTTCTAATAGCTACAGTTATATACACACTACTGTTCTAACTACAGTTTCCTATATGTTAACTATTTCAACTTGGTGATAGGACTGTTAATGCAACATCAATATACATTTTATGGTTCTTCATACACATTCATATCTAGCTTTGTTCAGCTACATCTAGGCTACATTTGCTTTATATGGCTGTAGACAAGTGTGGATGTATGGTATATCAGACAAACATCCTATCTGCATATTGCAGACTGAGAGCAACATATCCTGATTTTGGGATACACATTCCAGATGCAGCAACACTTTGAACAGATTTAGCTGTTTGGTTTTGAATCTCACATGCATTTCATTCTGTCTTGACTGCAGTATACTTTATTCAGGGGTTATTACTACTGTATTGCTGGATTCATGGCACTTTCTCACACTCTCTCACTTGCTTTCATTTTACTATTCAGGATGGTACTTCTAGGCTTTATTGACATGTTTTAACAGTAGTTATTACAATCCTTTCCAGCAGTCTCACTTCTGTCATGTTTCAGTATTTCCACAGGGATATATTTCACACATGTGATTTATCATCTTCTGCAGCTATACTTTTCAGCCTGCTGCAGGTTGTGTACTATTTTCTTACAGGCAGGGCATTTTTATTTCAGGATATATGTCAGACAGTTTCATGTTTAGCTTACACTTACAGGCTGCAAACTATTGTGATCAAGCAATACTTGCATACACTTTCACACTGTTACTTGCAGATTTTATTCCTTACTGACTACACTGCACTCTTATGCTGACTGTCATACTTTGATATTTCCTTACAGTTACTGGTAGTGGATTACTGACCTGCCTGGTGGCGCAACCGCACCAGCCTATCGCCATAGGCTCTGCGGTTCGCAGAACGGACACCTGCAGCTGTAATATAAATGAAGTAATATTGGCATACACATCTCCATAATATCAGCTAGTTTAACTTTTTACATACATAATTAAATGTTACTTACTCAGCGGTGGGGCATTGGGTGTTTGCCGGGCCTCCTGGATCCAAAGATTCAGTTGGTCCTGCTTGCGTCTCTTCAGGTCCGCATGGTGGTGACGGACCTGCTCACCTGTCCTTGGAATCCCTGTGGCACTGGTGAGTTCATGAGCCAACCGGTCCCACGCCTCAGCCCTGTATGCTCCCCAGAGGACCTGGCCCTGCATGAGTTGGGCCTCATGATTGTGGACTAGGAGCCAGGCCATGTACATGGACTCCTCAACACCCCACCTCTGTGCTCGAAAGCGACTACCCTCTCCTACTCCTGACATTCTGCCTGCAGGTCTGTTCTACAATCGTTTATGCTGTGTATTCCCGCCTATGGGGCTTATATAGTCCGTTTTCCGCACTTTATATCTGTGATTGGCCATTTTGGAATTGTATCAACTTCAGTAAACCTGCATTGTCATGCTCTAGTTTGTATTCATTCCTATATATGAGCTATTATTGCATTTCTAGGTACTGCTGTCATGGCTTAGTGGTTCTGTACCTTGACGATGGTGTATAGTATCCTGGGTTCGAACCTGGCCACTGCTTTTTATTTTTCATGACTGTCTAAACATGCTGAGGGGTGTGTCTGTGTAAAGGCAGTTTTGATACGGCTTGCTCAATGTTGCCCGTCGGTTAGCTTGTTTGCGCGGTGCGCAGCTCTGCGCAAACGGGGTATGCTGGTTTAAGCCTCATTTGGCTATTGGCACGCATATTACGCTCAGCTCACCTAGGGGCACTTAGATTCAGCGTGTTAAACCACTGCTCAGCTACGGGCACTCATTTTGCGCCAGTTAAACCACTGCTCACGTACGGGCAGATGCACTCATCCTGTTAAACTTTAGCTCAGCTATGGGCACATCTGGCATTTTTTATTCTTTTGTTCCCTCACATTTCTTCAATATAAATGGGCTATTTCATTACATTTTACATAAAATGTGGTTTTATGTGTACATATTTGTCAGGGACTTGTTTCGTGCTTATTTTGCTAAAAATAAAAATTGGTGTTGTGGGGACTCGAACCATGTATGCCTGCTCTTCAGCCAACATCTCTACCGCTACGCTATTGCTTCTTGGCTTACTTTGCATATTTAGTTCTTATATGCTTTCCCACTGACTGCTAACTGTAGCTGCACTACGGGCACGCCCGCTCAAACGAGCGCACTCATGGTTAAACATCTTTACAATTTAAAAAAAAAAATAACATGTTCATTTATATTTCTTTTATGTTTATAGTCTGTAGGGGCATGTGTTGTGTTGTGTTTATTCACATTTCCGTGGACTCTGTTGTGGGTGTCTACTTTGGGCACTTTTACACTTCTGGGGGCGTGTCCGCTTGCAGGGCTCGGCCTACGGACACGCCCCCTACTGTCTTACACGGACCGTGTTAGACTTAGGTGTGATTCAGCATGCTCTCATGAATTTGCAAAGCATGCTGACATCACTCCGTTTAACTGCAGCCTCCGTGTAAGAGTTATAACTCTTACACGGAGGCTTTGTGAATCCTGGGGAAAGTGTTATTGGTACACATGTTAAATTCACATCCCTTCCCCCATCAGTGTGACATTCAAGCTGGTCCTGCCCTACATAGTAGCTGTCATAATAATATATAGCCCTAATGTACTTTAATGGTAAAGGATCAAAATGAAGACCTAAGTATTTGTATTCAGAAAAGAAGGCAATTATATTGTAATCAGTGATATTAGTAAAAGGTACATAATGAAAACAGAAGTAGACCCAGAATTGAGCCGTATGGCACCCTGGTGTTTACGGTGCCAAGAGATGATAAGTGATTGTTAGTGTAGACTTAGAATGTTCTATTCTCCAGGTAACTTTCGAACCATTTGATAGTGTTGTGGTCAAAATTTAAGTTTATTCAGTTTCATGTGCAAAATACTGTGGGCAATAGTTTTGAATACCCTGATCATATCTATAAATATCCCAGCAGTGACCAGACCATCATTAATGTTACAAAAAAATGGAGGCATCCTCTTTACATATAAAATCTGGACAAAGACAAAAATAATGGGGGGATAAAGGCCACCCAAAAGGGAAAAATTTTAAATATTGCTCTTAGAAACTTAGAAAGTTGTTAGAATGAACAGTTTTGTATTACCATTCATTTTCTGATGGAAATTAAATCTGAAATTCTAATGTCTGTCATTATTTAGTGAATTCACTTCTTAGTGAGTTGCTAGAAAAAACACAAATTTATTGAGGAACAGAACAAAAATGTGACGCAAAAATCTAGACATACTCCAAATGTCTGGACATTTGAGAGGTAGTAACGCAGTTGTGGTACTGCAGGCATTTGTAAAACCATGTTGTTTGTCTGATAGCAAGCCATAGCAATTAATGTTTCATTTGGCCACATTCCAAAAGACTTGGTCTCTGTAAATGACTTACTAAGTGTTACACTGTTGTAACAATCGTATCAGACAAAAAGTCACTTATACTGAGAGCAAGTGTTTGGAATCTGACCCAGTCTGCTTTATAGATCTTACACTGGAGTATGTTACTTACACTAATGGTTAAGTCTTTTGGAATATGACCCATTATTTGTTTACACAGGATTTTTTTAAATATTGTGCAAGTGGGCAGAAAGTAGAGATAGGTCAAGGTTCTTGATAATTTTGGAAGAGGCTATTTTAGGCAGGGGAATTGAGTGTTTTATGGCCAGAGATCATATTCCTGTTATAAAGTAGAGATTATATATTTACGTTAAAGTTTACCTGTTTTTATGCTGCTCTTTTTAGGAAGGTGTGATGTAACTAAGTGAATTTGGAGGACAGTTTTTTTAAGATTTTTAAGGAGTGTGATAGTTTCTTGTACTGAGCTCTCTCTCAAATGGAATGTTGTTGCTATTCAGCTAATGGGTATAGTGTTGGTTGAGAGAAGTTTGGAGGGCTGTTTTGAAATGGCGCAGAGGGTTGTAAAGAATTAGTGATTTCTTGTACTCTTCTGGTAGGAGAGGCTTGTTGATATACATTAAAGTTGAGGGAGAGTATTTAGGTTTTGTGATTTCTCCTGTTAATTCCTTTATTTACTTTCAAAATTGTTTCAGATGATTGATAGCAGCAATTTGCTTATTTCTTAAGTGTAGGGATTTGTCCAAATTAGTTGCTATTCTAGTTTGCTTTCTTAATGTTTGATAGGTTTGGTGGAAATTAAAATTCTGTGTTTTGTTTCCAGGATGACCATGCCTTATCTTTCTGTTTCATGAGAGTTTTAATATTACTAGTGAGTCAATAGCATTTTTTGATACCTCAATCTTTCCTGTGAACAGAGTGAGTCTTGCAAGTAGGTGAGTGTATTGGTAAAGTAAGCCAGTGCATTTGTTGGGTTGTTTTTGAGATGTAAAGGGGGCCAATCAGTGCTTTGCAAAACTTGGTCTAGGATAGAAAGCTTGTGGCTATGGAATAGTTGACCTATTACAATTTCAGGGGTGATCTTTGACTTTTTATATGACCAATAGGAGAGAACAGGCCATTGCTTAGAGAGTTAAGAAAAGCAGAGATGCTAGAGCAGCGTTATCCAATACTGGTAAATAATGAGGTCTAGAATAGTATGGTTTCCTAACAGCAGATTTGGTCTAGGAAAATTGCTTTTTGAGTTGGGTAGACTCTGCAATTGATATGTTTACATTGAAGTTGTCTACTATAATGGTAATATTAGGGAAGTCCTTTATGAAGACATTATGCAGGGTATCTTTGATGATTTTTACTGAGGAGAGTGAGAGTATATTTTATGATTTTTACAGAAGAGTACCTAATGTATATACAGAAACAGATGTGTATGATATCCTGTGGTGAGTTTAGCTGTTACACAGGAGCGCTGTTATTACTATTTTGAAAATTTGAAAAATTAAGAATGTCTAATGAGGAGTTCTTTATGATAAGAAGCATGACATCCCCTCCTGATGTAGCACCTGATCTGTTGTCATAGAGAATATTATAGTTAGATTGTATGAAGGGGAAGGGCAGACATTGTCTTTCAGGTTTTACAGAATGCAATAATGAGTGGGTTTTCAGTGGGAGTCAGACTTTCAACATGGCCCATTTATTATTGATGTCTGTGTTAATGTGAGTGATTTTTAGGTCTTTTTTTATTTGTAATGCTGGTATTGTTATGTGATTTGATGTAGTAGTAGTGGTAACATAGCTACAAGCTGTAGTGGTTTTAGAAGGATTGCAGTCTGCAGTGTGTATATGTGTTTGAAGAAGTGGGCCAGGTTTTGAGTGTATGCTACCTGATTTAAGAAGTTTGTATCTCAGATAGCAGAGTAAAGACTGTCCTAGATAGTAAGTAAGGAATGCCAGTGCTTTCTGAACTGTTTGAGGTTGCAGGACTGGAGCAAATAAATTTGCGTTAAGTATTGATTCTGCCAAATATAGGTAACAGTCTGCTTGGAGCATTGTACTTTGACGAGAATGTTATATGAGTCTGGTAGGTAAGTCAGCAGTACATAAAAGTGTATAAGATATTTCTGTTTGGGGGCTATGCCCTTCTGTACTGTCCTGATACTAATGTCAATGTTGCAACACTTTGAGGATGGTCAAACCACAAAGCAAAACTGTTGCAAAACACAATAAGCAATGGAGGAAACAGAAAAACCCAGTTGTACTTTCATACCTTGCTCAACTGTACCTTCGTACCACGTAGTAATGAGCCAAAATCCACTTATGTACACAGCGGGAAGCAGTGACGGTAGAACTCACCTACTTCTCCCTTTTTGTGTTTTGCAATACTTTGATGATAAAGGAAGTGTAACATTGAAGATAGTGTATTCAGCTAAGAGGGCATGGGTGCAGGGGGTGAAGGTCTCTTAATAGAATTAATTTAAGTTATACTATGAAAATATGGCTGGGATTCATAGAGCTGCGCTGCATACCTGAGCCAGGCTTGCATTGCATGGTGGCAATACACTGCACTGTAAAATAGGCACAAACATATAAATGCTGCGTATCTGTGTGGCAGAGTAGCTGACTGTGCTGCAATGCTGAAATTGGAGCAAAACTAAAAAAAAAAAAAAAACAACAAACGTTGATCAGAGTAAAGCAATATGCTGTATGTGGCAAAGGAGCAGTCACATGCTAGCTAGTGCAGATCTCACAGTACTTGAAAGCAGCAGGTAGCTTGGTCAGAGGATGGTAGAGCAGGCTGTTAGCAAACAGTGTGTAGTACTAACTTGTAATATATTGCAGACTTCTGCTGTGAAGTGTCCAGTCACCTGGTTATGTTTTGGTTCCATGCAAGGGGAAGAAAGGGGAGTTTAGGACAATAGGAAATTGGAAAATATATCAAGCAGAGGTATGTACAGAGCGGTTGCATAAAGGAAAATCAGATATAGGGAAGGCAAGGCACTTTTTTTGGGATAGGCATCCCTTTTTATGTATACGTGTAGAAGGAGAGATTGATGGGAAGGATGACAGGGGGAAAAGGAGAGGAAAGGTGGGGAATTGCTTTAAATGGTGTGCACAAACAAACACAAAACAGTACAGATAAACAGGGGTGAATGTGTACACACTAGGTAGGGGAGACATAGGGTGAGCATTAACAGAGGATAGACAAATAGTGATGGGAAGGAATGGACAACGTACAAGAGTGGGTTGTAGCACAGTAGGATGGGGGTCAACCTGACCGGGAGGATGAGGTATATGTGGTGTGGTGGCTGCTGACAGTCTTAAGGGGTTGTCATTTTGACCCATAAGATGATTCAGATGGATCAGGGTGGTTGATGAGAGCGGCTACACCCTGCTTTGGTGGCCTGATGATTGGGGCCAAATGGAAAAGCACATCTGCAGTGCCCTTCAGGAGGGCATTGAGGTGGAAACCCAAAGGGGCCATCAAACAGTCAACTGCCTCCTGCACTGTTATGCTGCACTAATGTCTGGCCTGCAGCAGATGAACAAGCCAGGCTACCTGCCTGGGAGAGGTTGGAAATTCTTCCCGCCCACTCAAACACTTTTAGTCCTCTCGTGCCATATTGCCTCAAGCACAGGGGCAGAGGGCAATATCAGCTGATGGCATTTGTGGCTCAACATCATTGTCATGACCTGCAGGAGGGAGACACAGTGAGAAAGTAACATTGGTGAAGATGCCCTACAAATCATACAAGTATTATATTACAAGGTAGTAGGTAAGCTACAAATTAACATTTCTATGCCACATAGCTCAGCTGCCTCCTGCAATGTCCAAAATGATTGGCATCTCGATCTACCCATGCTGAAAAGCAAAGGCGACAAAACAGCCTTCGCATGCAGAGGTAGGTAGGATACACACATCAGTGCAAGACCAAATTCTCATATGTGTGTGCATGATAGCAGAAGTCTGAAAATGTTTCCACTGCTTCACAACAAGCTACAGCCCCACATGTACATACAAGACAGCAGAAGCATGGAAATGCACCCACAGCCTCACAACTAAGCAACAACCCCACATGCATATGCTAGATAGCAGAAGCCTGACCTGGAGCCCAAAGCCTCACAACTTGCCATAACATATGGGCATTAGCGCACATGGTACAATAGTCAGTCCTCTACAGCAGCTCACCATAGCTTTTATTATAAAAGCTGCTTTGAATTACAGAAAAAAGTTAAAATTTCACTTTAAAAGACAGTAGCAGTTACAAATACTGTGTCATTCTGAGCAGTACTGCCTATCCTGTGTTTCCTGCTGCTGGGGATCTTCAGGGTGGTGGTGGTGGTGGTGCAGCAAGTAATTATACTGGTGACTGGATTGGTCTATGGTACTGGAGATGCCAATGGCCTCACTTAGCATCTCATCCAGATCAAACCAGGCATCCACCTTCAAAAATGGACCCTGACAGATTCCTGGCAGCTGCTCCTCATTCAGCTATGCAACAGGTAGAACATAGTCTTACTGTCCTGACCACATCAAGCAGGAGTTGTATGTGGGGTATTAATGCTGGAAACCATCACCACAGATGTTCTGTAAAACAAGATGGTGGCCTATATTTCACAGTGGAAATATGAATTCTGAATCATAAGCAGTGCAGCCTAGCACTTCCACAAAGTTTGGTGTGCCTACATGCACAGGCAGCATGCACAAGTCCTCACTCAGAGTGTATCGGTGGCATGCTCTGGACCCTAGATACACATTGTGTTGCCTTTGTGCTTCACTAAAATAGATTCAGAGAGATTAATGGAGCATAGCCTCATTTGAATGCATACTGCACAAACTATTTACATGCAGCTTAAGCAGACATTCTGCCACTTTAAATACCAAATTGCACACTGAAAATGGAGTAGCAGCATTTGTTTTATTGATTTATTTACATTTGTTTACCATGATAGAACACTAATCTAAGAATGATCACTTACATACTCAGCCAGGTTACATCATAATGTAGAACGAATCCAGGTAGCTACAGCTCTAAACTTGAAAACGAAAACACCAAATAACCCAAAAAGGCAGCCGCAAACTCCTGAATGGGAACCTAATAATCAACCATGAGCTGGTAATCCAAAAAGTAGTGTAAAGACTGGTTTATTTAAGCTTTAAAATTACAACATTAGCTTATCGTCCACCAACAAGAACGGGCTTCTTCAGAATAACAAACAAAGATCACAAGGTGGTTTATATTCAGTTAATTGAAAGATTGTTAAACATTCTTAGCCAATAACCATTCAGAAACAATTAACTTCTCTAGTTACTCTTGCATGTTTAACGGTTCAGTAGAGAAAACTGAGAAAGTTATAAAAACAAACTGTTTAGTAATATTGACTTATTCCAATAAGTCAAAAGGTCTAGTAAAAACGATAAACCAATTTAAAAAAATTAGTAAACGCAATTTAAAGTAAATAATCAACTCAAAATCACTGCGTAAAAGGTCATTTCATAGACCACAAACATTGTTTCCTTGAAAATATAAAAACGTAAACTAATAAATAGTAAAGAAAATTGTCAAACATTTCTTAAATAATAAACAATAATTGTTTGTACATCATGTGACAGTTGAATAAGTAAATTGTGTATGTGCATTTGTTTGTGTTATAATTTCCAAGCCTTTTCTTTAAGCCCTGGCGTCAAAGAAAGTGAGTCATTTAAACTGGGTGGATGATTAGCATCCAGTTACAGTTGCCACATTAACTCTTTAATCTCTATTTTTCAACCATAGTTGCCACATTAACTCCTTGATCTCTATTTTTTCTTTTCACTCCCCTCCCATAAGGTTGTATGGAATTTTTTTCTAAAATAATAAAGAAAAAAACACAAATTCCTTGCAGTCCAGAGTACGTTTATATAGAGCATTATTAGTATTGCATTTAGAGATATCATAATGTTGTTGTGTCCTTCGGCTTTTCCCGGTTAAGGGTCGCCACAGCAGAACTCCGGTCCGCTAATGATTGGTAATTGATTTTTACGTGTCGAGTTACCAGCCCTGACGCACAACCTTCAACAAAGGCACGCCCATTCACGCATGTCTCCACGCAGAAGACGCTCTAGCTGAGAATCGAACTGGACAGTGTCTTACTGTGAGGTGACAATGCTACCGCAGCACCACCACCGCGGGTTTATTTAGAGATAACATAATAATGCTCATATATCCGATTTTTAAGTTGTCACCCTATTTTCCCACATAGAAAGCTGTACAAGTGGAACATGGAGCTAAATAAATTAATCCCTTACTAGTGCAGTTACCCCACATGGAACTAAATAAATTAATCCCTTACTAGTGCAGTTACCCCCTTGGGGTAAATCACAGAGTTCAAACTGTTTTTTTTTAACTTAATGGAACTGGATTCTAAAATGTATTTGCATTGACTAAAAAACATTTTTTTTTGGTATTTCTATTCTGTTTATAGTCCAAAGGTGTGTTGGTGTGTCTTTATTAAATTCAGCTATGTTCCTAATTTTGTTTGCTCTTTTGTAAACAAAAACAGGTTTCTCCCCCAAAATCCTTTGTTGTTTTTCATCACTTGCCAAAATACACCATTTTTTGTTTAAAATACTTTTCATAGTACATGTGCCAGTTTTGTTCTGTACAGTGAATGCTGTGTGGCATGACTTGACAACAGATGTCTTTTTAGACAAATTTCTGTTATTCAAGTGACAATAAGTTGTAGGCTCTGTATCATTGTGTGTTGTAGGACTATTTTTATCTAAGTTCAAAATAACTTTTTTACTGGTGTTACTCACATTGTTCAAGCCAATACCGAGTAAAGGGGTATATTTCGCCCCCCCCACCCTTCAAATATTTTGTCATTGATGGCCCTTATTGAGTCATAGGGATATAACATTTTCTTCCAATTTAGTTCTTTTAATATCGAATAAGTTGTTATCAGAAATCATATGGACCAGTCTAATGCATTGCCCTTTTACAAGGCTTTTTTTTTTTTTTTTAAAATGGGTGTGAGCTTCTGAAGTGTAAATAACTATTTGAAAATATTGGCTTTCTATATATATGTTGGATAAGAAACCTTTTGCCCATTTAATAATAGTAGTATCCAGATAGTTCATCTGCTTGTTGTCCCTTTGGTAATTGAAATTCCAAAATGTATTTGTTCCATTTATGTATTCAATAAATTCTGGGACAGCATCTGAACCCCCTTCCATAAGATGAATATGTCATCTAAAAACCTTAAATACAACTTAATGTACTTTCACCCTTAAACCAAATGAATTTGCTAGTTAGAACTATCTTCGTAAGTTCAAGCAACAAGCTGGTGTCACCAGATGTCAAAAAATCAAGCTTCATGGAAAAGTTCAAGCTGGAATCTTGGGGGATACTAGAAAACAAATCTGTTACATCAGTAGTTAAAAAGTCACTTTACTTTCCCATAAGTCTGGCTCGAGACTTCCTAAAAAAATCCCAAGACTCCCTAATAATATGGGAAGGTACCTCTTGGATGGGCTTCAGCATTTTGTCTGTTATTACTGAGAAAGGGTATGTCTTTGAACCAGCAGCTGAAACAATAGGCCTAAAATGTGCATTAATTATTGTTTTATGTATCTTTGGTTTTCCAAAGATAGATGGTATCAGTGGATTAGGGATTTTTAAAAAATTGTATTTGTCAATGTCCAAATATTGCTAAAGTAAGCCTGCCTCCAGGTATTAGTCAATTTTGCTGTATGCTGTGTTAATTTTATTAATAGAAGCTGTAGTATATGATCCACTTTCATAAAGAATCTTTAACATTTCTGCATTGTAATTAAAAATCTGAAGTAGGCAGACTTCATTCGTCTGCAACCTGTGGGTATCGGATCCGACCTCGGATCCGAGCCGGCAATTCAAAAGCTTAGGCTCCGAGCTCCTAGCTCCTCCCTCTTACCCATAACCCCTTGCCAAGCCCTGACTGACCCCAGATTTCGTTTGCCGCTTTTCAAGTAGCTACGGAATTCCAGAGCTCCTGGCGTTGGTGAAGATAAGAAACAATTTTTTGACAGAAAAAGTTTTAAAAATCTTCTTTTTTGTTATTGATATAGTTAGTGTTGAGTGTGTTTAGGCTTTCCTCTCTCTTTTAGTTAATTTTCTCGGGTTTTGCGTAGTTTTTGTGTGTGTGTGTTTTGTGTTAGGCCTTAGGGTTGTGATGTCGGAAGCCCATAAGGCTGTTTTCTCGAAATGTACCGAGTGTGGCCATAAGCTGTCCCCAGCGGATGGCCACACTCTTGGTCATCTTGGGGGTTGAACACCTGTCATCTGGTTGTACCATTTGTGCAGGGTTCAACCCCCGGGCTTTGAGGGAGCGGAGGTCGAAGCTGGTGCTGGCGGGTCTTTTACCTCCAGATACCGCTTCGGCCTCTGCCCCTTCCACTCAGCAACCTGTTGCTGTGGGTTCTCCCCCTCCGGCTGGGACTCAACCTCCCTCTAAGTTGCCGGAGGGGAAGGAATCCTCTAGGGAGAGAGAGAAGAAGGAGAGGCACAGGGAGAGGCACCACAAGCGAAGAGCCGAAACTTCCAGTTCGGCTCCTCCATCTAAGCGGGCCTCCCCTGTGCCTTCTAGCTTTCCTCCTCCTCGGCTCCACTCCCCTCGGTTCTCTCCTGGACCTGAGGAGGAGGAGGCTAGCCCTTCTAGGAGGTCTCCAAGGCGGCTCTCTAGGTCCGCTTCGGTGGCCTCCACCAGGTCAACATTTTCAATGAGTGAAGCTGATATGGACCGGATGATGAGGAAATTCATCCAGGCCCAAATGCAAATGGGAGTGCTCCTAGCCCCCCCCCATCCGGGAGGGGCTTCGACCCCTTTTTTCGCCCCCTTGGCTCCTTCTCCGACCCATATCTCGGGTTCGGAGCTGTCGGCGCCGGGCAGATTTGGATCTGGGGTGGGTTGGATCCGATGGGTCGGTGCACCTCGGATCCGTCCCATCCCTTGAGTGCTTGGTGCCGGACCCGACCTCTCGAGCCGAGGGCCGAGCCTCGGATCCGAGGGAGCTGGTGTGTCTTCGGCTCCGTCCAGGTCGGAGCACACGGTCTCGGATCCGGCGGTTTCGCTCCGACTCGATCCGTGCATCGGATCCGGTGGGGGTCGGCTCTTGGGGCTTAGAGAAGCTGGCTCCCCTCGGCTTTCGGCGTAGTGGAAAGGGCACTGTTGAGGACATCCGGACCCCGGTCCCTGCCACGGCTCCATCCCGCACTCCATTGCAGTTGGGCCAGGCCCCACCAGCCGGTCCCAGGGACAGCCCGCCTCGATGTCACAAGTGGTTTACTTGGAACATACAACTGCTGAAGAGTACACCTCGAACAGCCGCCGGGATGAAGTACTTCGGAAGCTTAAGTGCAAGAGGAGGCACATGGACTCCCTGAGTCCGTCACTGAAGACACAGACTTGGATGAAGGGAAGGCTCCCCTAGGTCACCCCCTGAGGGCGTCTCATTTGGACACGTCATGGAGATGTTAAGGATCGGGGTGGTCTGCCCCAAGGCTTCTTCGGACGAGTCTGTGTTCTTGGAGGCATTCGAGGCGGCCCTTCTACCTCTTGGGTGTCCCCTCCTGCTGACCCCTGGTGGATCTTATTTCCATCAGGGCGTGGAAGGATCCGGACACCATTGAGCCTATCCCTAAGCGCCCGGACCGCATTCTTTCCCCTCCGTCGGACCGCACCCACTGGAGTAAGGGTCCCCCAGTAGATGCCATGATGATGGCTGCAGCCACGAAGAGGGAATTGGCCCAGGAGAGTCCCTCCATGCATCCTCCGGGCAAGGAGTCCCTCGATGGATCGCATTGGGAAGCGAGTTTTAGTTCAGCAACCTTCTCCTTGAGCGCTGAACTACATGGCACATGTCATTAGGATGCAGCGGGATCTGATTAAAGAATACGCTGCATCTCCCCGAGTCCATCTCGAGTGAGGATAAACAGGTTTACTCCACCCGAATGGCCACTCTCAGATCAGTTTCCAATACATCTATGCGGCTGCTTTCTCATGCTACTGAGGGAGCCGCTAGAGCCAGCGGAGCAGGCCTAGTCATGAGGCGACAGGCCTGGCTCCGCCATTGTGATTTTGCAGAGCCCTTCAAAGGCGACCTTCGCGAATGCCCCTTCGATGGTTCTGCCTTGTTTGGCAAGACTGTTCGAGACATTAGTCCAGAGCGAAAGGACGGAAGACGCTGTCTGCCGAGTCCGCTTCTCAGCTCCCCAGAGGTCCTTCTCTAAGAACCAAAAGGGACAGAAGAAGATGTGGTTCCGGAAGTCGCAGCAGTCCCAATCTGCTCCGGATAACCAGTCCTTCCGTGGCAGAGGAGGACGGGGAGGTCGTCGTGCTAGAGGCAGGGGGGCTCTTGGCAACTTTGGGTCCAGAGAACCTTTCTCTGATAGACCCACGCAGCAGCCCTGAAGGGTTGCCCGGCTGTCCGTCTCTGGAGGCAGTCGGGGCGGTTTCGAGGCACCAGAGTTCTTGGGAGTCCATAACAACAGACAGTTGGGTGCTTCGTGTCATATCCAGAGGATATTCAATTCCCCTATTCAAGGTTCCCAAATCTCGCAGCCTCCCAGATGTTCCACCCGACCAAAGGAGGCGGCAGCTGTCAAATCGAACAGCTGCTAGAAAAAGAGCTATCCAGCGTCCCCGAGATCAAACCGGATTAGGGTTTTACTCCAGGTTCTTTTGGTGCCAAAGAAGGCGGGGACTTAAGACCAATCTTAGACCTTTCCCAGCTGAACCTGTCAGTAACCAAGCAAAAGTTCCGGATGGTCACCCTGCAATCTATACTAGCCCTCTTGAAGGAGAACGACTGGATGTGCTCCATAGGCCTCAAGGGCGCGTACTACCACATGCGGATGGACAGGCGGTCCAGGAGGTTTCTTCGCTTCGGCTGGGAGCCAGTCATTATCAGTTCAGGGTCCTCCCTTTGGTCTCACCTCAGCCCCAGGGTGTTTACCAAGGTGCTAGCGGTGGTAGCGGCCCACCTGAGGCTCCAGGGATTACAGGTCTTTCCGTACCTGGACGACTGGCTCCTGACGGCTTCATCAAGGCATCTTCTGTGCTCAGCCAGGGATTACTTTCTTCAACTAGCACCAAGGCTGGGCATCACGATCAACTGGGAGAAATCTTTACTGAACCCCACACAAGTTATAGATTTCATAGGAGGAAGACTAAACACCAGATCAATGCGAGCCTTCCTCACCCCAGACCGTATTGCCAGCCTGAAGTGTCATGTGACAGCGATCCTGCAACCATCTCCGACTGCAGCTTCGGTCCTGAGGGCCCTAGGTTCTATGGCGGCAGCTATTCCGCTTCTCATTCATGCCCGTTTACGCATGCGGGTTCTTCAATGGACCCTTCAGGTTCAGTGGTCCCCTCTTTGTTCTTCTCTAAACGCTCCGATTGCGGTCAGCAGAGCGTGCAGGGACTCCCTTCTTTGGTGGCTTCTTTCACCGGAGCCACTGGCAGGGAGACCTTTCTGCGCTGCATTTCCCCGAGCCACAGTGACCACGGACGCTTCTTGCCTCGGGTGGGGGGGGCATTCTGCGGGAAAGATTGTCCAAGGCACGTGGAATCCCACAGAGACGTCATTGCATATAAATGTCCTGAAAATGAGGGCGGTGCTCCTAGCGTTGCAAGCACTTCACCACGTTCTTCCTTCAGGGACTATTGCGATTCAGACAGACAACATGTCGGTAGTCTGGTATATCAACAAACAGGGAGGAACCAGGTCTTACCCCCTTTGTCGAGAGGCCATGAGAGTCTGGGAATGGGCAATTTCCACCAAACGCTTTCTGGTAGCAACGCACATTCCAGGAAAGTCCAACATCCTTGCGGACAAGCTCAGTCGCACCATCCTTTCTCCACACGAGTGGTCTCTCAACCCTCAAGTAGCGAAGAAGATTTTTGCCGTTTGGGGGCAACCCTGTTGCGATCTTTTGCCTCTCCCTCAAACGCCAAATGCGACAATTTCTTCACTCTGCTTCCCCACCAGGGAGTTCCGAGAGATGCTCTGGTGCATGCTTGGCCTCCCGGTCTCCTTTATGCCTACCCTCCACTTCCTCTGATGCAGAGGCTTCTGCAGAAAGCCAACAGTTTGGGAGCAGAATGATTCTCATTGCCCGTTCTGGCCTCGACAACCTTGGTTCCCCTTCGTATGGTCTCACAAAATCAATCCACCCTGGATTCTGGATCCAATTTCGGATCTCATCTCCCACCCTCTGGGAATGTCAGTTCCCAATCTGCAGACCCTGAAGTTGACAGCTTGGCTGCTCCAGTTCCATCCTTAATTAGGACTCCCGGTATCTCATCACCAGTCAAGGCCATTTTAGTGGCAGCTCATAAACCTTCCACCAGGCAGGTTTATCGGAGTAAATGGAAGAGATTCTCTATATGGGCAGTACAGAGAACTTTGGATCCTTTCGGCACCTATGTCAGCGGTGCTGGATTTTCTAACAGACCTCTTTCATCAGGGCGCGAGTTCTTCCAGGATTAAGGTACAATTCGCAGCTATCTCGCATTATCACATTGGTCATGACACACCGCCCCTTATGATGGCGAAATTATGCAAAACATTTCTCAAAGGAGTTTTTGTTGAGGCCTCCAGTCAAGGAGGTTGTACCACCCTGGGACTTGTCTTTAGTTCTGCAAGCCCTTACTGCTCCTCCCTTCGAGCCTGCAGCTTCTACTGATTTAAAGTACCTTTCCTGGAAGACTGCCTTCCTGGTAGCTATCACTTCAGCCAGAAGAGTGTCTGAGCTTCAGGCTCTATGCGTCAAGCCGCCTTACCTTTCTTTCTTCCCTGATAGGGTGTGCCTCAGGACCAATCCTTCTTTTCTTCCGAAGGTCTCTTCTGAATCCAATATTAACCAGTCAATCAATTTACCTGTGTTTTTTCCCAAGTACTCAAACAAAGGAGAATACAAATTGCATTCCTTGGATGTTCATAGACAATTACGTTTTTATATTAACAGAACAGCTGGTCACAGGAAATCAGATCAGCTGTTCGTCTCCTTTGCTAACTTTGCTGTGGGTAAAGCAGTCTCTAAAGTCACACTATCTAAGTGGATTGCTAATTGTATTCTGCAGGCATATGACACTTCATGTAGACCTGCTCCTCAGAGGGTTATGGCTCATTCTACTAGGGAAGTTTCCACGTCAGCCGCCTTTAAGTCCCGTGTATCATTGGATGATATCTGCGCGGCAGCTACTTGGACCTCGCCTCATACTTTTATTTCTCATTACAAGGTGGATGTTGTTTCTAGAGGAAGAGCATCCTTTGGCTCAGCGGTGCTGCGAAACATCCTTCCATGACGGCCGCCCAAGATTCAGGTAGCTAGGGTCTCTGTCCCACAGGTTGCAGACGAATGAAGTCTGCCTACTTCAGATTTAGAAGTTATGTACTCACCATAACGTTCCATCTGAGTAGGTGACTTCATTCGGATGCAACCATCCCCCCCTCCATCCCCCTGACCTTTATAGAGCGAGTATTTATGCTGTTTTAGTGTACTGTTGTCAGTATTTTGAGGCAAACTCAATCTGAGGTCAGTCAGGGCTTGGCAAGGGGTTATGGGTAAGAGGGAGGAGCTAGGAGCTCGGAGCCTAAGCTTTTGAATTGCCGGCTCGGATCCGAGGTCGGATCCGATACCCACAGGTTGCATCCGAATGAAGTCACCTACTCAGATGGAACGTTATGGTGAGTACATATCTTCTAATTATCGAACATCACTGCCCTTATCGGGCTTCATAATTCTCACAGAATGATCTCTTTTTAATTTCTTGTAATAGGGAAAATTCTTGCTGAGTTAGATTGTGACTGTGTGTTTGCATGCTACCTCTTGCAAAATGTTTGTAAAATTCATGTTCACAAGTGTTGGCAAATACTTATATGGTAGGGTTTCATGGCTGGCATCATTAAACTTTTCATTTGAAGTAGTTTACTTCATTTGATCTTCAACCTGTGGGTTTTGGATCAACATTGGATCTGACACGGCTGCATTTTCCAGCTATGGATCCGAGCTCCAGACTCCTCCCCTTACCCATAATGCCCCCTGTCTCCCTTCTCCCTTCAGATCTCATTTGCCGCCTTAGAGGTTATTTTGAATCAAAAGAAAGGACTTGCAACGAGTGTCCAAAGGAAGGTCAGAAACCAAGCCCTTTAAGTAAGCACAAGCACTTTATTCACAATAACGCTAAAAAACAGAAAAATACGTTTTCGACACAAAATCCAAGTCTTCATCAGAAGTGAACAATTAACAGTCATCACTGAAACACTTTTATACCTTTCCAGTTGTGCAAATTGAATAATAATTGATCAATCAAATTAGTTAATTGAACAACTAGTATAAATAATAAAATACATAAAATCATTTGTTAAACTTTCCAAGTTAAAATATATGGTTTTGAAATACTGTCCATAAATAAATATATATTGATTCAACAGTTTAAACTTTGAAATTAAAATTATATATCATAAAATTACATTTAATTAATTTAATTTTAAAACAATCTCCTTTTAAATTACTATGTGGTTAAACATATCTCCTAAAACATTGTGTATAGTGCCATCTTGTGGCTGTACTTCACATCACAGTTTGGCTGCCCTTAATTTTAAAACTGAAGAAATGGAAATCATATCATTTAAACCTGGTGGTTTTGTGGAATCTAAAATAATTTGCCAAAATAACTCCTATATTCAAGTTTGGCCTCCCACATGCCCCTCTTAATTCCTTGGGTACAATTTCCAAAACATAAAAGAAATTTAGCCTCATGGATAAGTCAAAGTGTGTCTGTAAAGGGCATTTTATTGTTTTCCTTCCTAATTTCGTAACTGTGTTCATAAATACGGTTTCTTAACTTTCTCTCAGTTTTTCCTATATAAAATGAAGTGCAAACCTTACAAGTAGCAATATATACCACACCATTGGTATTACAGTTGGAAAAACATTTACTGGTAATCTCCTGTCTCTTGATGCAACTAAGATACTACCTTCGTTAAGTATTAAGGGGCATCGTGGACAAGTAACACATTTAAAACTACGTGGTCTTTTGAAGAGATGTTGACCTTTCCAAACTCAAAAAGTTGTTTGAAATTTAAATCTTTACGATATATAAATGTAAGTGTTTTATTTTTCAATACCTCTAAATCAGAAATCTCAGTAAACCTATTCCATTCTCTGGTTATAATCTGTTTCACCACTCCTGCATCTCCGGAAAATCCATAATGTATGCATCATCCCACTTTTTCCCTTCTTGGGTATGAATGCTCGTTCCTTTAACCTCCTGGGTAGGTTTTCCAAGAATAGGGGCAAATCTATTTTTCCTTTCCTGAACCACTGAATCAATCACTTCTTGTAGTAAGGAATTTGGATAACCTCGTTTGCTAAACATTTCCATTAATTTTGCACACTTAGTTAAAAAATCATCATTGCCAGAGGTCATTCTGCTGACCCTAACCAGCTGTCCCTTAACCAGATTCCTTTTCTGAAAATGAGGATGACTACTCTTATAATGTAAATAAGAATTGGAAAATGTTTCCTTTCGATAAATACTGGATGAAAAACCACCTAATTTCTTCCTGATACAAACATCCAAATAGGTAAGGTTGTCTGTGTTATAAGTATGAGTAAAGTCCAAGAAGTTTGTTGTGTTTTTAATGTAATACAAAAATTCCGTGAATTTTTGATAAGTATCTGTCCAAAAGATAACTATGTCGTCCAAGAACCTTTTGTACAAGGACCAACAACCAATAAAAGGACAGTTTGATATGTACAGTTGTTCCCATCTGGACAAAATTAAATTTGCATACGTGGGGCACATTTGCCCCCATAGCTACTCCCTTTTCTGTTGAAAAATTCCCCTGAAAAAACATAAAATTGTTATGAAGGATGATATCCATAAATGTTAAACTGTTCCTAAAATCATTCACTGTAAACATTTTACTGTCCCTCATACTGTCTTCAAACCACTGGAGCCCTATGTCATGAGGGATAGATCCAAACAGATCTACAACATCTAAAGTGACGAAGGCCAGATCTGGGGAGTATAATTCAGGTTTGACACACCTAAGGAAATCCCATGAATCTTTCAGCACTATTGGGCTATCATATGACAACTTCTTCAGTTTCTCATCTACAAATTTGGCTAAAGAGGTTGTAACTGACCCTTCAGATGCCACAATGAGCCTAAGTGGGGGATCATTTGGGTCCTTGTGTACCTTTGGTATTCCAAAGACAGATGGAACCCTTGGCTGTGAATTTAATAAAAAATTATAAATGTCGTTACTAATAGATCCTTCTAGTAGTAGGCCGTAGAGTAATAACTTGACTTTTGAGTGTGCTAAATTAACCTCATTGATGGAAGCTCGTGAATATTTATCAGTGTCATTTAATAAGTCCTTCATTTTGGATTCATACATGATAAAATCCATCAGTACTGTGCCACCCCCTTTATCTGGGTGCATAATTCTAATGTTCTTGTTGTTTCTCAATTCATTCAGTATTCCTCTTTCTGTTACAGACAAATTTGGGAATATCTTGTGCTCAGATAAAACCTTCCTGATTTCTCTTTCCAAAATAATGTCGAGGTTTTTCAATTGTGGGTGTAATGGTGGGTTTACAGTGCTTTTCCTCTTTAATGGAACTATTTGTCTGGATTCTGTATTATTTTCCTGAAATATTAAAGAAAAATTCATTTTCCTAAGAAATAGTTTTAAATCTACAATAGATCTAGGTAAACTTGCTTTTCTAGTAGGAATAAATTTGAAACCTTTTGATAGGAGGTAAAAATGTTCTTCTTTTAATTCTATGTTACTGTAGTTGAAAATCTTATAATCATCTAATGTGAAGATATTTCCATACCTAGAAATAAGTGTATTTTCTTGTCTATGAGGATTTACTGGTAATTCCGCCTGAAATTGTGTTTGTATTGTGGGAGTCGGACAGGATTCTGGTTCCCAATCCTGTCCGACCTCGTAAAGGGGGAATTTCTAAAGAATCAGAAAAATTATCCTGCCCTTCAAACTCAACAACATGTTGAGCAAAACCCACAGGCTCATTTTCATTATAATTGTGTACTGCATTGTATTTGAAAGCTGTTGGTTTAGGTTTCGGATAAGCCCTACCTTCTCTGTAGTCTTTCAAATCTCTTTCTAATTTAAAATGTTTCCTTTTTGAATTAGCTACACATTTTGCCTCTACTTCAAAAAAGATGTCCCTATATTTTTTCTTTTCTGTTTCAACCTGAAACAATAAATCATTGGTAACAATAGTATTAATCCTTTCAATCTTTTCTAATAAGCACATTCTAGTCCTTTCATTCTCTTTAAGTATAGTACCCACAACTTCTAAACCACATTTGTCAAAGATTTTAACAAGTTCCCTATGAAATTCAGAACCCTCGACAACATTGTTAGGAAATTTTGTAACACGAAGACCCTTAGGCACAATTTCCTTACTCAAACATTCCTTCAAATACAAACAATCACACCCAAGCCACTTATATTTCTCTAATAAATAATAAAGTTCATCTAAATTCTCTCTATAAGACAATGCATTGCTGTCCTGGTGCTTAGCTGCACCTATCAATTCAGTAACTGGGAATTCTTTTGCTATAAATAATTTAAAGTCAAAACTCACCTTGATTGTTTGGAAGAGGAACAGACTGTTCATCAAATAGTGGTGCCCTTGATTCTTCCCTGGTTGCTGGCGCTGTATTGCGCAAAAGACGAGGAAAATCCACAAATTCTTCGTTACTGTAAACCACATTGTTTTTTGAAGAATTAGTGCTGGTAGATCCAATAATACGTTTAGGAGCTTCCTTGGTAGTTTGCGAAGCATCGCTGTTTCCATTAAGCTGATTTTGCTTAGAATTACCTCCGTTGGTAAGCGCTGCTAGTGACACAAGAGACGAACATGCTGGTGTCAGAAGATCAACCAGCTGGGAAAGCTGCCCAATGACTTTACGTAGTTCACCTCTATCCTGTGAACACGTAGTTTCAAGGGTGGTTTCACCTTCTGGACTCTCAGCCATCACAAATAACCAAAACCAAAATGAAAGATGTATGCAAGTCTTCAATAACAAAAACCAAAAGAAAGGACTTGCAACGAGTGTCCAAAGGAAGGTCAGAAACCAAGCCCTTTAAGTAAGCACAAGCACTTTATTCACAATAACGCTAAAAAACAGAAAAATCGTTTGACACAAAATCCAAGTCTTCATCAGAAGTGAACAATTAACAGTCATCACTGAAACACTTTTATACCTTTCCAGTTGTGCAAATTGAATAATAATTGATCAATCAAATTAGTTAATTGAACAACTAGTATAAATAATAAAATACATAAAATCATTTGTTAAACTTTCCAAGTTAAAATATATGGTTTTGAAATACTGTCCATAAATAAATATATATTGATTCAACAGTTTAAACTTTGAAATTAAAATTATATATCATAAAATTACATTTAATTAATTTAATTTTAAAACAATCTCCTTTTAAATTACTATGTGGTTAAACATATCTCCTAAAAACATTGTGTATAGTGCCATCTTGTGGCTATACTTCACATCACAGTTTGGCTGCCCTTAATTTTAAAACTGAAGAAATGGAAATCATATCATTTAAACCTGGTGGTTTTGTGGAATCTAAAATAATTTGCCAAAATAACTCCCTATATTCAAGTTTGGCCTCCCACATGCCCCCTCTTAATTCCTTGGGTACAATTTCCAAAACATAAAATCAATTGAATCAATATATATTTATTTATGGACAGTATTTCAAAACCATATATTTTAACTTGGAAAGTTTAACAAATGATTTTATGTATTTTATTATTTATACTAGTTGTTCAATTAACTAATTTGATTGATCAATTATTATTCAATTTGCACAACTGGAAAGGTATAAAAGTGTTTCAGTGATGACTGTTAATTGTTCACTTCTGATGAAGACTTGGATTTTGTGTCGAAAACGTATTTTTCTGTTTTTTAGCGTTATTGTGAATAAAGTGCTTGTGCTTACTTAAAGGGCTTGGTTTCTGACCTTCCTTTGGACACTCGTTGCAAGTCCTTTCTTTTGGTTTTTGTTATTGAAGACTTGCATACATCTTTCGTTTTGGTTTTAGGTTATTTTGAATACTGTGATTTGTTTTATTTACCTTGTGTTTTACTTGTATCCTTCTTTTAACTGCATATTAAAACTTGAAAAGAGACCACAGCTCTGTCTCTTGTGAGTCAAGCAGAATTTTTTTTCCCACCCTCCCACCTGGTTACTGTAGTGTTCTTAAACACCACTGTTTTTCTAGTTGCTTTCCCGTTATGTTAATTTGACCATATATCTCATTTCCTCTCTGTTTTTACTGGCTTGTGTGAGTAAACACAAAATTATCATTTTGTGAAATCACTCCCCTTCAACTATTTAAATTTATTGGCCATCCTACTGTATTCCATAGTACCAGAATACAAAAGTGACCACCACCTTTTAATCTATCTTGCTGTTTTAAAAATAGTGACTGTCCACTAAAACTTAACTTTTTAGACAGGTAAAACTTAAGTTACCTACTTTCACATCTAACTCATCTAGTACACACTGCAGTATTTAGGATAAACCATTTTTTTCATCTTACCTTTAAGCATCCCTGTGAATAGTCTGCTGGAAAGCACTAGGAAGTTTTAAACTGATACAAGCACTCAACTCTCCTTGTTAATAAAGAGAAATTAATCACAGGCACTAAACAGCCTATAATTGCAAAGTACCTTGCTAAGGTAAGGGAAAACAGCTCTTGTACTTTACAAAAAAAAAAAAAGCACCAAATCAGGCATGTCTAAGGTCAGCTTCCAGTGATTTCTCCTGCCCACCTGGTGAATCTGGGCATACTGGGGCAATGCAGCAATTGCCTCATGTACACAGACAAACCTATCCTCCTACCACCCAACACTACAACCTGCAAGAGATGCAATTACATAGCCAAATTGGAAGCAAAGCTCTCTCCACCCAAGATTGTGCTAGACAGTCAAGAGGAGAAGGTTAACACCCGCACAACACCTCAAGCAACACATAGCCCTTCCAAATCCACACCACCAACACCCACACATAGCAACAATAAACCCACATATGTGGAGGCCCCTAACATTAACCTGCCCAAGCAACAAGGACTTCCGAAGCTGAAACGCAAACAAACACCAATCACAACCAAAGTGTTACATAACTCACAACACCAGTGTGCCACCCAACAACAGCCCCTAAGGCAAGACAACATACCAAACACTTTAGTCATAGGTGGCTCTATAGTCAGGCACACTGATGTCCCACTCACCAGGCTGAACAAGGAGAAAATTACAGTCAGCTGCCTGTCGGGTGTCAGGATCTGCCACATAACGCATACACTCAAGTCACTCCACAACAAGTACAAATATGACTCTGTCATTGTCCATGTTGGAGTGAATGACCTGAGATGTACCTCCCTGGACTGCATGAAAAGAGACATGGAAGAGCTCTCAGATCATGTGGCCCAGGCAGGTATGACCCTAGCCCTGAGTAGCATCCTGCCTTCGCCCAGAATGATACTACAGTATAAGGACAAAATGATTGACTTCAGCAATTGGCTAAGCTTCTGGTGTCATTCAAAGGGGATCCAGTATCTGTCTGCCTGGGACAACATGATCGAAAGACCACGATGGTTTGCCAGAGATGGTCTGTACCTGTTGCCCCAGGCATTCAGTTTACTGGCTAAGGCTCTTGCCATCTCTATAATGCCTTTTTTAGGCAAAGTTCAAAGGACAAAACCACCACCATAACAGGTAGAAGCATACAAAATCTGAAGGTAATGCTACTCAATGCTAGAAGTCTAAACCTCAAAATGCACTCTCTCGAGGCACTCCTAAAAATGGAGAACATCGATATCTGTGCAGTAACTGAGACCTGGTTCAAGGCTCCAGAGAGCACCCCTGCTATACCAGCCTACAACTCTTACCACACTTTTCTGCCACAAAACCAGGACCGAAACACTAAAGGTGGAGGAGTGTCCATATTCCCCAAGGATATTCACACCAAGCTAGTTGTCCAACACAATGCGTCTGAAATTCTCCAGGTGCAACTAACACTAGGTAAGACTGCAATCCAAATTGTTGCTTGCTACAGATCCCCCACTATGCCACAAGATTCTCACTACACCTTTCTAAACATACTGGAAAATATTAAGATACAACCAAACACCCTAATACTGGGTGATTTTAACTATCCTGTCATTAACTGGGAAAACTACTCATGTACCAACACCTTTGCCCAACAGTTCTTGGAATTCATAAATTCCAACGCCCTGGATCAACTAATCCTTAGTCCCACCAGGGGCTCCAATATCCTAGACCTGGTCATTACCAACATGGGAAATTGATGCTCCATACCTATGGTCACCCCTTCGTTGGTCAGGTCTGACCATAAGCTAATCACCCTTGACATCCACATCCCACCCCCACCCCCCAGTAAGGAAACCTCCGTAAAAAACTTCTCCAAAGCCAACTTCATGCTACTCAAGTCAGAAGTGACATACTTCTTGACACCCATGCAGACAGGAACTAAAAGTTCGACTGCTGAATCCTAAACTAAGGCACTGTACAAGCACATCCACTCATGCATGAATTGTGCCATCCCCAATAGAACCAAGATGCTTTCCTCCAATAAAAGGAAGCCAATCTGGTGGTCCCTTGCCATAAACAAACTTTACAACAAAAGGAAGAAACTGTTGCAGAAAAGAGGAAAATCCGAGGATGCAAAAAACTCCCTTACCAGCCTCAGTAAGAAGCTGAGATCCCTCATAAAATCCTCCAAAGCTAGTTACGAAAATAAAATTGCCAAAGATTCCAAAGACAACCACAAGGCATTCTATACCTAAGTCAAGAATCTAAATGGCAATGCTCACATCTGCTCTGAGCTGCAACAGAATGGCATTAAATATACTGATTCCAAGGATATTGCCAATATCCTGGCAGATCGATTCAGTGTAAACGTCACCCCCCTCTCACCCCCTAAAGGGCCCATCTCAATACCGAAATATTGCCAAATTCCGGTAATAACGGCCACACAGGTAAAAAACGCACTCTCCAAAGCTAAGAATACAGCATCCATGAGACCAGATGACATCCCAGGCTGTGTATTACATGAACTACAAAATGAACTGGCACCTCACCTAAGTGTCATGTTTAATCATAGCCTCACCACAGGCTTCATGCCCACTGAGTGGCACACAGCTACAGTTATCCCACTCCACAACGGGGGAGCCACCTTGGATCCTGGGAACTACTGCCCCATCAGTCGGACGAGCCTGTTCTGCAAGGCCATGGAACAAATTTTCATGGAACTTATAAACAAAGACATTGGCAACCTTCAAACACTGGACCCCACTCAGTTTGGGTTCGTGAATGGCCAATCTTGTCTCCTGAACCTGATTGACTTCTTTGAACCAGTCTCCAGAGCCGTGGACAAGGGTAAGGTGGTCCACACAGCCTATCTGGACCTTGCCAAGGCCTTCAACACCATCCCTCATTCTGGAATCATAGATAAACTTAGTAAGCTGGGCATTAAGCCCTACATTATTCAGTGGGTTGCCAACTGGCTTACTGACAAAACCCACACTGTAAAAGTAGCCGTCTCCAAATCCAGCTCCAGACAAGAGACAAGTGGCGTACTTCAGGGTTCAGTCCTGGGACCGCTCTTGTTTGGCATCTACTTCTCTGAAGTACAGGCCAACACTAAGGGACTCTGGCTAACAAAGTTCACAGATGACTGCAAACTGGGAGCCATTACTGAATCCCAAAATGATGTGGATATTCTACAAAAGGGCCTTACAGAAACATATGCTTGGTGTTAGAGCCATGGGCTCAAGCTCAATGCCAAGAAATGTATAGTTATCCCCTTTGGGGAAAAACATGTACACATGAATTACAACATAAGTGGCAGCACACTAAACACCAAAAGTGTGATAAGAGACTTAGGGACACAGATGGACAGGGTTCTCACCTTCGATAACCACATTGCCACAACAGTCAGGAATCCTTCTATGTGGCACACCTCATCACTAAGGGATTTCCATCCAGGAAAAAAGGAGGTCATTGTCCCACTGTACTCATCTCTCATTAGACCCATTATAGTATACAGTGCCCCGTTTGGTATGTAGCTCTCAAGACATCTGCAACAACTGGAAAGGCCACAGAAATACCTCACTAACAGAGTCACAGGCCTAAAGCAGATGCCCTATGTTGACCATCTAAAAAAACGCCACCTGTACTCTCTTGCATATCGTCTACTCAGAGGCGATCTCTGCTTAACATACAAGGCCATGTCAAACCCAGAGCTGTTGGACATGCTATACTTAAAGAAATCCCAATCCCTCAGAGACACCTGCTCCAGGGATCTAAACCTTGTCATCACAATGAGCAAAACATGCTGGAGGGATAGGTTCCTAACTCAGAGACTCCCCAGAATCTGGAATAGACTGCCCATACATGTCAAGCAGAGCGCCTCTTTGGCCCTCTTCAAAAGGAACCTCGATGATTGGATGGGAGATAGGAAATTCACCCCGGGGATCACATCAGTCACCCTGCTAGACAAGGGTCCAGGGAAGTAAATACTGTGGGAAGAAATAGCCAGGGAATTGTTATGGCTAGGCTTATGTAGGCCCTAGGGCCAATAGCCTAGTACCAACCTATGAACAAGCGTGGTTTCTGAGCTCCAGTTAGTGGGTCACATAAGTGAACTTTTCTCTGGATTTTCTCTCTCTGACTTCATCTACTTTCTTTCTGACATCCTTTATCTCACTTGCGACTGTGTTGGATAAAAAAAAAAAAAAAAAACTTTCTTTCCTCTCCTTCTTTTCTATCAGAGAGTACACGCGCACACACACGTGTGTGTGTGTGTGTGTGTGTGTGTGTGTGTGTGTGTGTGTGTGTGTGTGTGTGTGTGTGTGTGTATGTGTGTGTATGTGCCTTTTGGGCCTGTGTGGGAATGGCTGTATGGCTGAAGCCCCTAAGGTAGGATTTAGAAAATGCACAGTGTGGCCATAAGCTGTCCCCGGCAGATGGCCACATTGTGCGTGGTTTGCCTTGGTGCAGATCACCTCAAGTCCCCCTGTCCTATTTGTGCTGGTTTCAGAGCAGTTAAGGACAGGTGAGACAAACTAGTTTTGAAGGGATTACTCCCCTCTTCAGGGACTACTGTCCCTTCCTCTCCAGCAGGGATGGCAGCAGCTGCTGCTTCTACTTCCTCTTCCCCGACCTCTGTGACTCAACTTCCTCCAAGAGCTCCAGGGAAGGGGCCAAGGCCAAGAAGGACCGTTCCCGCAAGCGGTCCTCCGATCACTCATCGGAGGTGGTTCCGCCACTGAAAATAAGACCAGCGACTAGGCCTGGGTCTCCTTGCCTTCGCTCCCCCAGGTTCTCCCCTGAGCCCGAGGAGACTCATAGTTGGTACCCAGTAAGTTCTTCTCCTCACCGGCTCTGCCATCCACTTTCGGTGATGTCCTCCTGCTACATCCGAAGTTTAAGCAAAGCAGAGATGGACAAGATGATGTGAAGATTCATCTGCACTCAGATCTAGACGGGAGGGTCTTGCTGGCATCCTCTCCCTCAGGAGAGTGCTCCTTGCAACCTTTGTTTCGACCAATAACTCTTTCTCCGATCCGACTGGTGGTTTCGAAGTTCTTGGATCCATGGACTCTCAGGGTCGAGGTGTTGGCGCCGACGGTACCATGTTCCTCGACTCTGGCCATTGTCTTGAGCTTGTCGGATCCAACAGGATTAGATCCGGGCTCTCGGAGCAGTAGCCTTAGGGTCGGATCCGAGGGGGGTGCTGTCTCCTCTGAGCGCTTCGGTGCGGAGCATCCCTCTCGGCATCTCAGTTCCTGGTGGTTGAGCTCCGACTCCCCTATCAGATCAGAGAGGGATGGGCCCCGCCAGTACGTCCCAAGAGGTTCACTTTCCCTCTGCATTCGATATGGTGGAGAAGGTTCTCTCAGTGTCGAGGCCTCTGACCATTTCACCCTTGGACTCCGCCCAGATCCCCCTGTTCCTGAGTGTGGTTCCGACCATCTTGCCATCTCAGGGACAGCCCAGGGTCGCAATACCCCAGGAAGTTCCAGTGGAACATCAAGAGGTTTGTGAGTCCTCCACAGAGAGTTTCCCTGAGGAGGCACTCCACAAATGTAAGTGTAAGAGGAGGCATTTGGACTCTCCACCAGAGTCCCTCATGGAAGATACGGACTTGGATGAAGGGGAAGGCTCCCCAAGGTCACTCCCAAGGATGTCTCCTTTGGAGACATCATGCAGCTGCTTCGCCGGGGGGGGGGGGTGGTCAGCCCCCAAACCAACCTTGCACAAGTCCGTGTTCGTAGAGGCATTCGGCTTGGGCCCACCTACCTCTAGGGTGTCTCCTCCTGCTGATCCACTTATGGATTTAATAACATCTAGGGCATGGAAGGAGCCAGACACCATAGAGCCCATTCCTAAGCGCCCCAACAAAGTGCTGAGTCCCCCGTCAGGATGCATTGGATCAAGGGATCCCTGGTAGATGCGATGATGGTGGTGGCTGCCACCAAGTAGAAGCTCACTCAAGAGAGCTCCATGATGCATCCCCCTGATCAAGAATCTAGAGTGATGGACCATTTTGGGAAGCTGGTATATGCTTCAGCGACCTTCTCGGTGAGGGCGCTGAACTATATGGTACATGTCATTAGACTCTAGAGAGACCTAGTGAAGGAAATCATGGTGTGTACCCAAGAGTCCATGTCGGTGGAGGACAAGAAGATCTTCTCCACTGGAATGGCCACTCTAAAAGTGGTTGCCAACACGTCCATGCGACTGCTCTCTCATGCTATGGAGGGAGCCACAAGGTCTGCTGGGACAGGTGTTGCTATCAGGCATCATGCCTGGCTCCAGTTGTGTCAATTTTCAGAGCCCTTCAAGGCGTCTTTCACCAGTGATGGTTCTTCCCTCTTCGGGAAGTCATTGAAAGAGGCTTTTTTCCAGAGCAAGAAGGACGGGAAGACACTGTCTGCCTTCGGGATCTGCTTCTCCTCTCCTCAAAGATCCTTTTCCAGGAATCAGTGAGGAATGAAGAAGATGTGGTTCCAGAAGTCTCAGGCATTTTCCCGGGATGCTCAGGATTCTCCGTCCCCCAGAGACAGAGGGGGCCAGTACAGACGCCACCTGAGAGGCAGAGGGGGTCCTAGGAATTTCGGGTTCCGAGAACCCTTTTCAAAGGAACCCGGGAAGCAGCCCTGAGGGGTTGCCCAGCTGCTCATCTCTGGAGGCAGTCGGGGGTCGTTACATCCGAAGGCATGGGAGTCCATTACAAAAGATTGCTGAGTGTTGCGAATCATATTTTGAGGATATTTCATTCCATTCAAGGAACATCCCCATCCGAACAAACTCCTCCCAGATGTTTGACCCCCGCAATGGGAGGAGGCTGTGCTAGAAATAGGACAGCTGATGAATAATTGAGTCATCCAACTGGTCCCCCCAGGCCAGTCTGGATCTGATGTTTACTCCAGGTTCTTTTTAGTGCCAAAGAAAACGGGGGACCTCAGACCCATCTTGGATCTGTCCACACTGAAACACAAATAGTGACACCAGCACCACGATGCTCAATAAAAACTCCATTTATTAGCAGTGCTGCTAATAAATGGAGTTTGTTTTGAGCATCGTGGTGCTGGTGTCACTATTTGTGTTTTAATTTGGATTTCTTAAGTGACACCTGCTTTATCTGAGAGGTAAAACCCTGTTTGTTTTGTTTTGCTATCTGTCCACATTGAACTTGTCAGCAACCAAGACAATATTCTGAATGGTCATGCTTCAATCGATCCTGCTCTTTCTACAGGCCACAAACTGGATGTTCTTGATCAATCTCCAGGATGTGCACTACCACATCAAAATAGACAGACGCTCCCGGAGGTTTCTTCGCATCTGGCTGGGAGCTAATCACTACCAGTTCAGAGCCCTCCCCTTTGGTCTCACCACAGCCCTCAGCTGTTTACCAAAGTGATGGTGGCTGTAGCGGCTCACCTAAGGCTCCAGGATATTCATGTCTTCCTGTACTTGGACGATTGGCTCTTTGCTGCCCCCTCAGAGCATCTACTATGTCAGGCCAGAGATTACTTCATCCAGTTAGCAAACAATCTGGGGATTACCAAAAACCTGAACAAATCTTCTCTAGAGCCAGTTCAGATTCTGGACTTTATTGGGGCATGTTTGGACACTCTTCAAATGAGAGTTTTTCTCACCCCGGACAGGATACGCAGTTTAAGAACACATGTCTTACAAATTCTTCATGCCCAAGTCCTCACAGCTGCAGCAGTGCTCAGGGCATTAGGTTCCATGGTGGCCACAATCAGTCTCCTGCCATTGGCTCACCTGCATATGACAGTTCTTTAATGGACACTTGTGGTCCAGTAGTCCGTGTTAGACCTTCCTCTCACCTTTCCAGTGAGAATCTCAAGGGCATGTAGGGACTCCCTTCAGTGGTGGATTCAATCTCTGGATATCCTCAAAGGTTGTTCCTTTCACCCTGTTTTTCCCAAAACCACTGTGACCACAGACGCTTCCCAGCTAGGGTACTGCTCTGGAAGGATGGTCCAAGGTATGTGGCCCCCCTCCGAGACCGAGTTGCATATCACCGTTCTAGAGATGAGGGTGGTTCTTTTGGTGTTGCAGGCACTTCATGCCCATCTTCCTCTAGGAACGATTGCCATTCAGACAGAAAACATGTCAGTAGTCTGGTACATCAACAAACAAGGGGGAACCAGATCTTATCCCCTCTGTGGAGAAGCCATGAAAGTGTGGGAATGGGTGATCTCCACCAGCCGCTTTCTAGTAGCAAAGCACATTCTGGGACTGTCCAACATTCTAGCGGACAGGCTCTGCAGATCGATTCTGATACCTTACGAGTGGTCTCTGAATCCTTCAGTAGCAGAACAGATCTTTCGAAAGTGGGGTCAGCCTTGCTGCGATCTCTTTGCATCTCCTTCCAAGGTGAAATGCAGTGAGGTTTTCACTCTGAACCTATGGCTACGTCAGCTACCTTCTGGTCTAGGGTGTCTCTGGATGATATCTGCTCGGCAGCTACTTGGTCCTCATCTCATACCTTCATTTCTCATTACAAGTTGGATATTGTGTCTCGGAATGGAGGATCTTTTGGTTCTGCGGTGCTCTGGAATATCCTTCCATGAGGGCCACCCGGGATCTTATGGTAGCTGGGGACTCTGTCCCACAGGTCGAAGATCAAATGAAGTAAACTACTTCAGATAAAGAAGTTATGTACTCACCATAATGTCCCATCTGAGTAGTTGTACTTCATTTGTCTTCAGCCTTCTCCCTTCACTTCCCTCTGACCTTATCATGGATGCAGGCTGTGTTTCTACCTTGTATAAAGTGTCTGGCCCTTGACTCTGTCCAGGTCAAGGTGTGTAATGGAGATCCTTGTTATGATAAGGTAATGTTGGGTCAGGTAGATGATACCTTTTAGACAGCAAACTTAATCTGAAGGGAGAAGGGAGAAGGGAGACATGGGGGGCATTATGGGTAAGGGGAAGAGTCTGGAGCTTGGATCCATAGCTGGAAAATGCAGCCGTGTTGGATCCAATGTGGATCTGAAACCCACAGGTTGAAGACAAATGAAGTACAACTACTCAGATGTAACGTTATGGTGAGTACATAACTTCTTTTTTTTTAGTATCTTGTTGCTATAGTGTGTTCAACTACAGTGTTTTCAAATTGCACATCAAAATTCAGATTCCTAACATATAATTTAAATTCTACAAGAGTGTCAACTAAATTGTACTTGGCTGTTGGTATGAAAGTAAACCCCTTCTCAAAGAGGGAAAAGTAATAATTTGTTATTTCCAAGCCACTGTAGTTGTAAATGGTGAAGTTGTTACAAGTGGGGGTTCACAGACACACAGAGCATTTTAAGTAAAATTATTCCACTTAGTACTATTGTGTTCAGCAATGATGGTATTACAGCCACTCGTAACAACACCATGACACAGCTACCAATTACTGTCTTTCAACCTTACTGTTGTCACTGGAGAATGTTACTATGCTGGCTGTGGTGGGGTGGCAGTAGCAGGTCACTGGGCTCCCTGGCTGCATGTTTGGTCTGCATGCTTCCTAGTAATCATGTTATGCAGATCTTGCAAGTTGTGGCAGAGGTATACTGCAGAGGAACCATGCCTTTAGTAGGCCAAACACATATTTTAGTTTATGGTTTGCACTGAGAGATGTTATACTACTGTTCAGTTATTGGATGTGGGTTCCTTATGGTTGTCATCTGCTGGCTGTCAAGTGAGTATCCTACATCACTTGTAACACAGTAAGAACATATGGGATGAAACATATGCAAACACTGTCATTGTATTTTGTCTGCTTATCACAACTCCTGCACTTATCCACAGCAAGTGGCCCTGTGGAATTTCCTTCTGTAATGATACAAATGACTTGGATGCTAGATGTGGGAATCATGGTTACTGCCACAGTGGTGTGCAGGCACATTGGGTTATCAACCCCTGTATATTGCATACTACCAGGCAGTTGATAGAATGGAAGCCCTTCCTATTGACATATCACTATCTGTGAACACCAGGTTTGACATTTTATAATAATTACTTTAGGATGGAGGGTGCTCCTCTGGTATGCTGAGGAAACAGATATATTTATCTACATATGGAAGTAGCATATCGAGAAATGTACTGAGCATTCTCTATACTGACACTTATGATGTACATAATATGCCCCTTCTTTGTTGATGGGAGTTTTCTGTAGCAGATATGGTAAGAGCTACACACACATCTCAGTGTCGATGAGTATAGGATGTTTTTGCTTTGTCCCTAATTCTGGAGGTAAATGACGAGAGTTATGGAACATGCACTCGCACAAGGAGAGCATAGTGGCTCCTGAAGTGACATAGGTTCATAGGTTCATAGGTTGGTACTGGGCTATCTGCCCGAAAGCATATATTAGCCCAGCCATGTTGTGCGGTATTCACCGCCCATTTAGTAGTTCCCTAGACCCTTGTACTAGCAGCTAGTACCCTTGGCCCCCTATCTAGTAGTGCTGTTGGTGTGATCCTTGGTGTGACATGGGTCACTTATTCCTCACCATTCCTGACCCCTCACCCAGGGGAGGGGTCAGTACCATATTCAATATGCCTTCATTGCCATGATGTTGCTGAGGGTACTGATCACTGCTAAGGCTGTCTGTGTGACAGCCTCCACCTGCCAGCTCTTACCCTCCCTATAGAATACCTAGGATGTGGGAATTAATGGATCTGGCTTCTAAGAGAAAGCTTGGTGGATGAAAGGTGCTGCAGTAAAAAATGTATAGGAAAAAGAAAAAAATGTTTTCTATTACTTCAGTCATGTTGATGGTTTAAATATACATTACTTTATTCCAGTTTGTTTATGAACCTATGAATTGGTACTGAAGTATTTATGAGTTTGGAAATGTGCTTTTGAATTTTTTTTTCTAGACTGGCCTTTTGTAGGACTTACATATCTTCTGTATAGGAAAATCTAGGCTAGAAGCTATTATGAGAGTCATAGATATATACATAGATATGGTATGCACTGTGTTGGAACAGTACATGGTGAAAAAGCTGTTTGTAGCACTAATTCCATTCACAGAATAGATCAGAAGAGTGCAGTGAAATATTTTACTGAGGATAGCAGATCAAAGTGATGCTCAGTACATATGTACATATGTAAATAAGAGTTGCTCATATAAATGTTATGGACTACAGTTCCCCTTGTACAGGGTACCAGTGTATGTGGACCAGCAGGTCCACATAACACTGTAATGTGGGGTTGCCACCATCAGGTACATACATCCACAAACAAAATTCAGACCAATATAACAAGCTCCTGCCTCCCAGCTACAGTCTAGCAGTAATCACTACAAACCCTTGCCTGCACATAGTTGGTATCTGTCCACAGGGGAGAAAAATACATTGCTAAAGTCATTAAGAAAGTACAGTGTTGTGTAAAATCTTAGATGTCCTTCTCTTCACTGTTGCAGTATTCATCTTAGAAGGGATGTCCTGCTTAGGGCAGCCTGACACTCTGCTGGTATGAAAAAGCCTAAAAAAAGATCTTCTATGTGCCGTAAATCACATTTATGCTCCTGTGCAAAATGTAAGGCTTAAAAGGGATGTATCGACACAACTACCTAGAACTGAATTGTCTCAGAAGAGAACAGACAAAGGAGTCCATGGACATCCAGAAGAAAAAAAAAATGCAGAACAAACAAGAGGGGTGTTGGAGAGAGGGAACAAATACTGCACAGCTGTACTATGTCCTTCTACATCACTGTAGTAGTATTTATCATAGAAAGGAGAGTAAAAAAGCTCAAGTAAGAGAATGGGAGGTGGAAGGCTGAGAAGAGCTCTCAACAAAACCACATAAAATGGTTTCAGCAAAACCTGCTCTGACCCTAGAAACCATATCCAACGTATAATGCTTAGTAAACGTATGCACTGAAGGCCAAGTATCAGCTTCAAGGGAGGAATTGGTGTCCAACTCCTTGAAGAAGGCACCAGAAGTGGCAACAGCCCTAGTGGAATGAGCTCTAATAGAGGTAGACAGAGATTTGCCATGAAAAGAATAACAAAAGGAAATAGCCTTAGATATTTGGGAGGAGATGGTTTACTTAGAAACAGCCAAATCTAAAGACTTGGGAGGAAAGGAAACAAAAAGCTGATCAGACTTATGAATAGTTCTAGTTTTATCCAAATAGTACCAGAACTATCTGTGCAAATCCAAAGTATGCAGAACCCTCTCACTAGCAGACTGAAGAGAAGGAAAACCTCTGGGCATAAAAGAAGGATTAGTACAAAGGAACACCCTGTCCCTGTGAAAAAACAAAAAAGGAGGAATGGCCATAAGGGCTTGGAGCTCAGAAACCCTCCAAGCAGAAGTAAGAGCCAGAAACAAAACAGTCATCCAGGTACAATGTTGCAAAGAAGCAGAATCTGCAAGCTCAAAGGAGCCTGAATCAATTTTTCCAAAACAAAATTAAGGGCTTAAGGAGGAGGAGGAATAGGAGGCCTAATATGCAGGACGCCTTTAAGAATTCATTTGACCTCAAAATGAGACCAGACTGGAGCAACTTACACAAATAAGTGAGGACCAGAGGGACTCCCACTGAAAAAGGGTCCTGGTTATGAGCATGGCATCTGACCGAAAATCTTTTCCATTTGGATATATAAGATTTTCTGGCTGAGGGTTTCCTTGCCTCCAATAAAACCCTGAGCATATCATCAGAAAAGACGTGCCTGAAAGGGATCAAAACTCTACCACCCACAATGTCAGTTGCAGAGTGGACACGTGGGGATGGATGAGATCTCTTGTCCTGTGTGAGAAGCTCCACCTGGTGAGTAACTTGTGGTGATTGCAACTGGACAGGTGCATTAAGAGAGGTAACCAGTGCTATCTCAAAAGGGAGACACTAGCAAGATTTTTGAGGAGTCCAGCTGAATCTTCTGCAGGACTGTTAGAAGTAGAGGAAGAGGAGGGGAAAGCATAAAGAAGCATCCCCTTCCAAGGAAAGGAAGGCGTGTCTGTGTTCCACACCAGATGGCATGGCACTCTGGAACAGAAGAGAGGACTTGCCAGTTCAGTGAGGAGGCAAAAAGATCTACCAGAGGAATACCCCACCAATGGACAGTATCCAGAAACGGATTCACTTTACATGCTCAATGTTTTAAAATGTTGAAATTCATATGGACGAGACCATATAATCGATGTTTTAAAACATTGAACCTGTAAAGAAAACACAAAAACAGCACAAATAAATTCTATAGGATATTTCTGCAGGGGGGCAAGCCCCCCTGCACCCCCCACTCTCTCCGCTATTTAAATATACCAACTCTGAGATTGCACTGTAGCGAGGAAAAGGGAAAATTACTCATTCCGTGCTGTATGGAGGTCTCCACTTTACAGGTTCGATCTTTTAAAATGTCGATTATATGGTCTCGGCCATATGAATTTTGACGTTTTAAAATGTTGAGCATGTAAAGTGAATCCCCATAAACACGTCTCTGTCAAGCATCCATTCGTGAGCCTGTGTTTCAGAGAGTCTGCCAGTGGATTGTGCTCTGAAGGAATCTATACTGCCTGAATAGTTAACTGATAACTGAGAGCCACTTCCCAAGCCTGAAGTGCCATCCTGCAGAGGAGGTAAGATTTTGTGCCCCCTGCTTGTTGACATACCACATCACCATAGTGTTGTTTGTGTATGACCTAAAGGGTCTGAAGAAAACATTGGGTAAAAAGTCTGAAGGGCCAGAATCAGAACTCTCATCTCATTGATGTTGGTATGGTCTGACTTTGGATGGGGAGGCCAAAGACCCTGAACCTTCAGGTTACCAAGAGAAGCCCCCACCCCTCGTCTGAGGCATCGGTGAACAGTTCGTGAGAAGGGGCTAGAGGCTGAAAGGGCTGGCCTGGGTTGAGAGTGAACTGTTGAATCCACCACTCAAATTCTTCTTGAGACAAGGAAGGAGAAGTAAGCTGAAATTCAGAGGGTGATGATACTGCAACCAAATTGACTTGAGGTACCATTGACACTTTCATGTATGCAGTCTGGCAAGAGGAAGCACTGGAACAGTAGAGGCCATGAATCCTAGGGCCCAAAGAAACTTCCTGGCTGAGATGGCAGTCAGAGGAAGAAGAAATTGAAAGAAGGCTGTCAATGACAATACTTTTGGAGGCGGAAGAGAGGCTGACATTGGCACCATATGAATCCTGCATCTCAGATACACATGATCCTGAGAGGGAGTCAGGACAGACTTTTGGACATTGATAGTAAACCCCAGACCTTGAAGAAGAGAAATGATGAACTGCCAATCCTGCAACAATTGACTGGGAGAAGGTGCTTGAAGCAACAGGTTTTCCAGATAAGGAAAAATCTGAATGTCTTGGAGACTGCAGAAGGCAGTCACAGGAGCTAGGCATTTTATGAATACCCTTGGGGCAGTAGAGTGGTCAAAAGGTAAATCAGAGAACTGAAAATGAGAGAAAAACACAGAGAAATGTAAAAACTTCCTGAAGAGAGGCTGAGTATGGATATGAAGGTAACCATCTCTCAGATCCAGGGACACCAGAAAAGCATGGGGTAATAAAAGAGGAAACAGAATTTAAAGAGTAAGCATCTGAAAAGAAGGGATCTCTAGAAAGGTGTTGAGCCGGGAAAGATCCAAAGTAGGTCTCCAAGTCCCTTTCTTTTGAGGAACCAGGAAGATCCTAGAATAAAAACCTCTTCCCGCTTGGGAAGGGGGGAACAGGTTAAATGGACCCTTGGTTATACAGGGACCCTAAAACCTCTGAGAAATGAGGAAGTTGCTCTAGAGGAGGCTGAGGAATCTTTGAAATGGAGAGTGAGATTTCCATACCATGAAGTAACCCTGATGGATCATAGAAAGTGCCTAAGTGTCCAAAGAGATGAGATGCCAATTTGGAAGACAAAGGGAGAGCTGAAGGGGCAAAGGAATCTCGTCTAAAAGAAGGGGGAGTGAATTGTCAAAGAGAAACAGGCTTATCAGATAGATGAGGCTTCTGGGCCACAGAAATCTAAGAAGCCTTACCTGGGGGGGCACCTCACACCCTTCTTGCCCTTAGAAGCCTGGTGGGGGTTGCCTGCGAACAAAAGCAGACTTAGCAGGATAATTCCTCTGGAACATAGGAATAGGAGAGACAAACATATGTTTATGGAGACTTAAACATATCAGGAACAGCAATCCCAAAAAAGATGTGTATTATCCAAAGGAGCATCCAACAACTTGGACTTAATGTCCTCAGGTAGAGAATGGAGACAAAGCCAGGAATAAATGCCTCATGATGGACCCAAACGCCATAGCCGTAGAAGAGGCATCAGCAACATCATAGCTATACTTAGAGTGGCGAACCACCTGAGAAGCAGAATCTAAAAAAGATAAGGCAGAGGATTTGCCATCAGGATCAGGGAGGGCAGAGATAACCTGACAAGCGTGAGCAATCAAGGCCAGAGCATACTTGGTCATGTGTGTCTAGTAATTAATAGCCATAAAAGCCAAAGTAGAAGCAGTGTAAACATTCTTGCCAGTCTTCTCCATTGCTTTAGTATCCTTATCAGAAGGCAAAAAGTTTAGAAGGTTTGTCAAAAGAGACTGACACCACAGCAGGATCAGCAGAAGGACAGTTAACTAAAAATAGAAAATCCTCAGGAACCTTATAGAACCTATTAGGTTTCTTAGGGGCAGGAGTCTGAGATTCAGGAGACTTGGAAGCAGTAATAAAAGTATCTAACAAGGCAGCCAACAAAGGACGACCTGCTGATGGTCTCAGAGTATTCACCTGAAGCAAGACATAATATCTTCTCTGAATATCAGACACTTGAGAAGAATCCCACTTAAAGAATTCCATCATCCAAGCAGTTGTGTCCCCAAAGGACAGTTCCTCAAAAGGAAACTCAAGGATAACAGACTCCTCTTCATCAGAACCATAAGCCAAGGGTGAAGGCATCTGTGAAGAATAAGACAAAGACCCCTCACCAAACACTGAATTCTCATCCAAGGAATCTGGTTCCTTAAGCCATTTAGAAGGGGTAGAGGTCCAAGGAGGAGTAGGTACTGAAACCCCTTGAGGAGGCTTTAGGACCATTAAGTCAGAAAGTAAACCTTAAGTAAACTATTGCCATTCCCTTTGAGGATCCATAGGATGGACCAAAACATGCTTCAGTTTTCATCTTTTCTTAGAAGGGTCATCAGCCGTAACAAATACCGGAGTTTCTGACCCTTAGCAAGATTTGAGAAGAGAACCCGAAGTGTCCTCCCTGATCAATATCTGTGGAATCCCTCTGGGACCCTCCAAGATAAACAACTTGCACTTGATGTTCAGAGCTGATGCCTGCAAATCCTCAAAGGACATGCAAAAAGATGGATCCATGCAGGCCTGTGACAGTTCTGTGCGGTGAGCATAGATATGACATACAGTGCATACAAGTTTTTTTAGGCTTTTTCATACTGGCTGAATGTCTGACTGCCCTAGGTAGGACATCCCATCTATAACAAATACTGCAATGGTGATATAGAAGGACGTCACACTGTCATGACTGCTCTGGCTACAAATATGCCGACCCTCACAGATCCAATAAGAGTGGAGGTGTGCATCAGCAGGTCAAACAGCCAACTAGCTACAGTAGCAGTGGAAGCGGAGGACCTGGTGTGAGCATCTGCAGTGTGTAAATGCATATCTGCTAAGTAAATATTGCATTTAAGGGTGGACAAACATTTTTCATGAACTGCATGTAGAAACATGGTGCACCGTTAGGAAACCAACGGTATATACTACTTACAACCTATAGGTACATGTTTGGGGTTAACAGCAAAATAAATGGCCCTAGAGATTCAGTGCCTATGTGGATTGCTGTAGTTTGCAAATGGCCTAAAAACTCAAAAAAAAAAAACCCTCCTCCAGTCAATGCATCACTTTCAGTAACAAAGAAACCTTAGATAACATCAATGTTAGGAGTCTAGTTGGATCCCTCGTTTAACTTTCAGCACTACAACCAAAACTAAAATTGAACAAACTTCTATTCTGGGCCAGAAAAAAAATCATGCTTCTTATTGCCAAAAGGTATTTCTGCTACAGGCAAAATAGTCCTCCTCTCCCATCTAGAATATGTGCTTCCCCAATTGCCCCCTTCTTCAAAAAAGAACCTACCCCCGCTCTAACCAATCTCCAACAAAATCTGCAGATTTTTAACATTTTCCTAGAGGAGAGAACACCAATGTAACACCCTTGAAAAATCTACCTTTCTTCCTGTCCCCCAAATAATCTCCCTCCTACTTGGCTAGATAAGTTTTAAACTCATCAGCATGTGATCCTTTCCCTTCTTTGCCAGTAGACTCAGAAAAATAGCCTGTATATAGCCTCAGATCCCGCTGCTCTTCCTCCTCCAGACCCAAATTTGTTGACCCATACCCCAGACTTAAGCAAGCTGAACACTCCTCTGTAATGGTTCTCAGAATCTGGGAATCCATCCCCAAACAAATACACAACACCTTATCCTTCCTCAAATTCAGGAAAAAACTAAAAGCATCCCTCTTTAAGCCAGCTAAATGTAAATGCCTCATTAAAGGAAATTTCACATAGAGGCTGAAACCTCCTCCGTGTTTTTATTGAATTAAAAAGCTCTCTCTCATGTTGTAAATTATCTGACTCCACTGTTTTACAGATAGCTTTTTTTAACTTCACTATTATCTATTAGTCAACAAATCAATAGTGCATCTAATATTACTTGTTTCATGTTAATTATTCAATGCTGTTTATTTTCTGCCATTCGTGTGTGTGTGTGTGTGTGTGTGTGTGTGTGTGTGTGTGTGTGTGTGTGTGTGTGTGTGTGTGTGTGTGTGTATCTCTACACAACCTAACCTGGGAATGGTGGACTAATGCTCTATACTGTTTAGCACACAGTATATGAATAAATATAAATAAAGTAAAGACTGTCAGTGAGGATGTTGCTGTGTTTCATTTGAAGTAACACAAGTTGTGTAGCATGCAATATATCCTTTATATGCAGTCTATGTAGTGTCAGTCTGCCTTTCTTTGTGAAACCACATTCTTTCTGTTCTTTGTAATATTCACTGTTGCAGTCATCACTTCTGAGATTTCTGCCTGTTGGAAGTCAGAACTTTGTCCTGACTACCAGAGCTTTACCTTCCCCTTTTTGGCTTTGTCCGATTCCCTCATACTCTGACATCAGAACATTGGTGGTGTGATGCCCCACCAATGCCAACCAGTAATCAAGGAGCCTCAATTCTCATCACTGGCAACAGTGGGGGAACGTTCATTGAGAGGATGGCAGGTACACACAGTATTTCCAGATGCAGCTATCTGCATCAAGTGCATTTTTCCTCAAGAGCACACAAAGACCACAGTCAGTCCGGTGCTGTATATATATATATATATATATATATATATATATATATATATATATATATATATGTTATAATGTAATTTAATTTCAGTTATTTTTCTGAAGTTTGCTGAACTGAAGGTACCCTCCTGTATTCCAACTGTTAAAGGATATACATTTAAACAGTTACAATAATGCATGTGCATTTCTGTTCTCTTCCAGTAGGGCACACAGTGGTTACATTTTAAACACAAGCATTTTACAAATATCTTTTCAACACACACATACACACACACACACACACACACACACACACACACACACACACACACACACACACACACACACACACACACACACACACACGTCTGTACAAGCAGTTTGATATACACATGACAAACATTTCTAATACATTTGTATTACAAGCATCTTACATAAATCATTTCGCTATTCACCAATGACATATAGTTATTTACAAAATTCCAGCTAGCTTGCCTGGCAGTACCTCCTTTAGTCACACCCCCCCCCCCCCCTTCAAAGACTCAAGCTAGTTTTTCAAGTGACCCATGAAAAATGCTGATTGAGAAGGATGAGCCTATCTGGGAATATATTACCCCATAACCTTTCTTGAGATCCCAACTGCCTTGGCATTGCTGACCCCATTGCAGTGTTGCACTGTCATATCATATGCCTGCAACCCTAGTCTCCACCATAGTAACTTGGGATTTTGCTGGCTGGCTTCCTGTAGCCAGGGAACCCTCTCAGACTCTTCCTGCAAATACAAGAGCCTCCCTATCATGGTAAGGTTTCATTATGTTAACATGGTACAGTTTGGGCTCCTGCCTAGCAGTTGTACCATGTAGTTAACATCATTGACCTTCCTTACCACTTTGAAGAGTCCCTCCCAAGCTGCCTACAGCTTATTGTGTCTGACAGGAATGAGAGCCATAACCTGCTGCCCCACAGCATACTCTCTAGCATGAGCAATCCTGTCATACCAGACCTTGTTCTGCTGTTGGGCTTCTGCCAGGTTCTCCTGGGCCAAGCCCATGAGTTCCCTGTGCCTTGTCCTGAGGTTTAGGACATATGCCACAACAGACTCCTTGTGGGATTCACACTGACTCTCCCACTCATCATGAATCAAATCTAGAGGTCTGCTCACCCTATACCGATACAGCAACTCAAAAGATGAAAAACCTGTGGATTCCTGGGGCATATCTCTGTAAGCAAACAACAGATGGGGCAAATATTTATCCCACTCCCTCTTAAACTGGTCTGCAAATGCACATAGCATGGTCTTTAGTGTAGAGTTTAACCTCACCACAAGGCCATTAGTCTGGGGATGGTAGGGGGTGGTCTTTAGGTGCTTCACCCCATAGTGCTTCCACAGACAAGCCAGCAGGTCTGACATGAAATTGGCACCACTGTCAGTCAGTATTTCTTTTGGGAAACCTACCTTGCTGAAAATGTCTTAACAAAGCATTTGCCACCTTTTCTGCCTCAGTGGAGGACACAGCTACCACCTCTGGGTATCTGGTTGCATAATCTACTGCCACTAGGATATGCTTCTTCCTTGTGGAATTTGGGGTACTCAGAGGACCCACAATATCAATAGCTACCCTCTAAAACAGCTTCTGAATCACAGGCAAAGGCACCGAAGGAGCTTTGATCTTGTCTCCTGTCTTGCCTACCTTTTGGCACTGCTCACAGGTCCTGCAGTACCCTGTTACATCCCTGGAAATCCCAGGCTAGTAAAGGTTCTGAATAATACGTGTCTTGATATGCTTTATGCCCATATGACCTGCAAAAGAAATGTCATGAGCTATGGCTAGAAGTACCAGACAGTAAGCTCTGGGCACTACCAACTGTTGTATTCTCTCACCCTCTAGCCCTTCTTTAGGGGTACACTCTCTGTAAGTAACCCTTTGTCCCAGTATACAGATTCTCCTTTTCCTTGAGAAACAGGCACTTCCCTTGCTACCTCACTCAAGCCTTGTAATGGAGGGTCTTAGAGCTGAGCCTGTCACAACTCTGTCTTTGTCACCCTTCCCAGCTTCCCTTCCACAGGAAGTCTGGTATCATCTGACAGCGGTGCTACACTGTCAGCCTGGGTACTACTACTCATCTCTGTCCTTGCAGTCACTCTGTCCAAGGGAACATCATTGCCCACCAGCAGCTGTGGCTCACCTTCAATCTCACTGCTACAGGGCAGCTTCCTCCCTGAAGTAGCCACCTTACCAGTCCTGGCTTCAAGTGTACAGTCTGTCTGAGTCCCCCAGGTTGAAAAAACTAAGTCCAACAGTCCACAGTAGAACGGAGTATTTTTAAACGTAAGACAGTTTAATTAAAACTTGAAACGCTTTTCGTCACCGAAAATATGGTGACTTCCTCAGAAATACAAGCCAAGTTAGTGCAACACATTTAAATTACAAAACACTACATGGCACATGACAAAATGAACCAATCAATTGGATACATTGTTTAAAGAGAAAGACATATTAATAACAGTGTATCACATTAGTAAAGATATTAAAAAATGTAGCACACTATCCAAGCTGCTACAAGTAGTCAAATGAGCGCTTATTTATAAAATAAAATATAAAAAGACCACTGTTTATTTATAAAAAATGTGTTTATGAGAATGCATAAATAAATACTCCTATTATGTTTAAAGACCAACTAATATAGGAAAAACAACATTAACCTTATAAAGTGCTTGAATATATTCAAACAAAAACATCACCTAGTTAAACTTTTCAATTTTAACAAACGAGATGTTGCAAGCCTCATTTAGACCGGGATATGAAAAAGCATTTAAATGCAATTGTCATTCTAACTCACGCTCTTCTAAAAGCAATGCCGAGGGACCTCCTCTAATATCAGGCAACACTTGGTCAATAGCTTTGAAACAAAACCTATGACTTCCACACGAATTAGAGTGCCTAGCTAATGCATTCTCATATTTATTTTTATCTATGACATAAATATGCTCATAGATTCTTTCCCGGAATTTTGCGTTCCGTTTTACCTACGTAAAATGCCGGGCAGTTGTTGAACATAGCAACATATATCACTGCCCTAGATTCAATTCGATTTATACTTGAGGTAAAACTTCCTATTACTAACAATAGAGAAGGAGTTACCTGTCTTGATGTATTTACACATCCTACATGCTTCGCAAGTGTACACGCCCACAAGTCTCCCACCCTGACTTGAGACTCTACGTTCAAGTAGATTTTTCAGGTTGGACCCCCGTCTATATACAATTTTAGGCAGGGTCCCGAACTTATCAAGTAAAGAATTATCTCTACTAATGAAGGTCCAGTTCTTATATATAATAAGTCTAAGTCTAGCGCTATCATTATTGTATGTTGTAATAAAGCTAACATTGTAATTCCCCTGTTGGTCAGTATTTGGTTTTGAATTTGTACTTACGTTCGTACCTATGTCATATCCCGGTCTAAATGAGGCTTGCAACATCTCTTGTTTGTTAAAATTGAAAAGTTTAACTAGGTGATGTTTTTGTTTGAATATATTCAAGCACTGTGTTAGTTGGTCTTTAAACATAATAGGATTATTTATTTATGCATTCTCATTAACACATTTTTTATAAATAAATAGTGGTGTTTTTATATTTTATTTAAAAAATAAGCAGCTCATTTGACTACTTGTAGCAGCTTGGATAGTGTGCTACATTTTTTAAGATCTTTACTAATGTGATACACTGCTATTAATATGTCTTTCTCTTTAAACGATGTATCCAATTGATTGGTTCATTTTGTCATGTGCCATGTAGTGTTTTGCAATTTAAATGTGTTGCACTAACTTGGCTTGTATTTCTGAGGAAGTCACCATATTTTCGGTGACGAAAAGCATTTCAAGTTTTAATTAAACTGTCTTACGTTTAAAAATACTCCGTTCTACTGTGGACTGTTGGACTTAGTTTTTTCAGTTGTCACTTTTTGTTTTTGTTCCTTACCAGCTTGTTTGTTATGAGTCCCCCAGGCTACCAGACCCACATGCCTGTCTCCAAGCCTGACTACCACTGCATGCACACAAGATACTGCATTATTAAAATCTTTCCATATCAGGACATCTGTAGGGATATCCTCAAATACACCTTCTTGCGTGCTTCCTTTTCCACCCTCCCAGTCAAGGTGAACCCTAGCCAAAGGTATTTGGAATGGTGTCCCACCTAAAGCTCTGACTGGAGGAGACTGCCCGAGCAAGTAGTACTCCTCTTTAACCATTGCAGACTTCACAATGATTAGGTCAGAGGCTGTGTGTCTCTTTTAGCAGTGGCCTTTTTTCCATCTACTAAGATAGGATATAACCTCTTGTGGTAGTTTGGTACCCTTGTTGTCTCCAGATAATGCACCACTGGCATTCTGTCATTCCCACTTGCTGGCTCCCCTATCTTTTGTTCCCCATATTGCCTCTGTGGGCATTTATATGCTACATGGCCTCAGTGGTTACATTTAAAACATTTAACCCTTGATCCTGGCCATGTGCCTGGACTAGTGGCTTCCCCTGTTATTGGCGGACTCTGTTGAGGCAGTTTAGGCTGCCCACCATGGGTTCCCTTATACACATGTGCAGCACTGGGTATCCCTTTCCTGTGCAATGATGCTCTGCTTGCTAGGTATAAGTCTCCCTTTTTCCCCAACTCATCTACTGTGTTGCATTCTCTATATGCCAACCAGATTCTCATGTCCTCAGGCAATGTGCTAAGGGCTTGATCTCTCACCAAACAGTCTGACAGCCCTTCAAAAGTGGTGACCAGACACCCACTCACCCACCTATGAAAATAAGTGCTTAACTCATCAGTATAATCACACAATCTTTCATCTGCCTTGCACTTATGCTCACAAAACATTTTTCTGTAAGCTTCAGGTGTTAACTTAAAACATTCTAATAAAAACAATTCAACTGTGTTGTAATTTAAGCAATCAGTGTAAGACAATTTAGAAACAGCAGTTACAGGTTTACCATGAAGTAAGGGGGCCAGGAACCATACATAGAGCCCTTGGTCAACATTATACTATTTACATACCCTATCAAACAAATTAATGAAAGTATCAAAATTATCACCCTCTGTAAATTGTGGAAGAAATTTCTGGGATTCAGTTATTCCCTTCCCCATTACCTCCATACCCTGGCAAAGAGTCACCATCTCCTTTTCATGTTTCCCCTGTCTCTCATTTTCTTCAGTTTCCAGATCAGCTTTCAATATCCCACCACTGCCACCAAATGTGACTCCCCACCACTGCCAACCAGTTATCAAGGAGCCTCAATCCTCACCACTGGCAACAGTGGGAGACATTCACTAAGAGGATGACAGGAACACACAGTATTAGCAGATGCAGCACTCTGCATCAAGTACAATTTCCCTCAGTCTGGGGCTGGTTTCTCCCTCTTTCTTCAGATCCCTAATAAGACTCCTCACTGGCACAGCTATACAGTTGAGTCACTTCAGAACACAAAAAAGTAACTGCTGGCTTACCATAAAGGGATAATCCTCCGAATTCTGATGAAGTCTTGACATTGAGATGAAAGCGCGCTCAATCCTGTTTGTTTTCTGTGTTGTGGTTGTTACGTTCCATTAAAGTATATTTCGTTTGGTTCCTGACGAGCGGTGCTGCTGTTATTTGCTTTGGTGTAACAGGTTGGACTAGTAACATACTACTGATACACAATTTTTCGGAGGATTATCCCTTTATGGTAAGCCAGCGGTTACTTTTGTGTTCTGAAGTGGTTTACGTGGTGGAGAATCGGAGGAGTGTGGTTATACAGTTGAGTCCTTAGCCAGGGTCTAAAGCCAAGTCCTCCAAAACTCTCTCTCTGTCCAACCAGTGATTCATGTCCCTGCCCATGTAGTTGACACACACACTATTGGAGATTTGTTTTGCGTGCGCATGCGCACACACACCCCCACACACACACGCACGCACGCACGCACGCACACACACACACACACACACACACACACACACACACACACACACACACACACACACACACACACACACACACACACACACACACACACACAATACAAAAACACACCTGGGAAAGCCTAGCACAGGTTTACTAGCTATGCCCCCTTCTGCCCAGACTATAAGGTAGTTACCACTGCCACCAGAACCCATTATCAGCTACTTTAAGTCCTTTAACAAAGGGTGTCCAATTTTACTGTGCAGTATTAATATTACAAAAATGGTTGTTTGACCAAGAGCAAGGCTGTTGGCAGTAGCCCACACAGTGTTACCAAATAAATATGCAAGCACTCTCAAAACTTAAATATCTCTACATAGATCAGCCACAATGAAATGTTTAAATATATTTAATAATAAATAATAAAAGAACAAGACAATACTAAATATATATTCAGAGTGACATCAGAGTTCAAAACCACAGGAAATATTTAAAACAACATTGCAGGACAATCTCAAATAAATAAATAAAATATCTAAACTAAACTTCTCTGTATTCCTGACTGAATCTAAGAGAATTACTATAAGCAAAGAACTTACTAATGGAGCAAGGCAGATGTGGTGAATGGACCTTCTTGTTGTTTTCAGGTCCAGGACAGAATGCAGAATGCTCTGTCTCACTAAGAGACTTCTCAAAATAATATCTAAAATATTACTGGCTGTGATAACTTGACAAATGACATCACTTCTTGTTATCTGACCATAGTTCCCAGGCAAAATAACCATTGATGGCAGCTGGTAGCATTTAGCATCTACCTGTAGAAATATACAGACAAGGGATTCTCCTCAGATCTGTGGCAGATGCTGTAAGTCATAAAACAATTGCATTCCTTCATGCTTTCAAGGCTAGTTAGTTCACCCTAAAGACAATGCAGAAAGTTTCCTAGTAAAGACATTGTGTCTCTTGCTGCATTGAAAACTGAAAGATATAATCTTTTATGGCCTAGCCTTAAAGTAATTTAATTTCAGTTATTTTTCTAAAGTTTGTTGGACTAAAGTTAACTTCCTGTATTCCAGTTTCAACTGTTAAAATATATATATATATATTTAAACAGTTGTAATAGTGCATGTACATTTCTATTCTCTTCCAGTAGAGCACACTGTGGTTACATTTTAAACACAAGCATTTTACAAATACCTTTTCAACACACACACATCTGTACAACCAGTTTGATGTACCCATGACATACAGTTCTAATACATTTGCAACACAAGCATCTTACATAAATAATTTCGATATTCCCCAGTGGCATATAATTATTTATAAAATTCCAGCTAGATGGGCTGGCAGTATCTCCTTTCGTCACAGGTGGTATAAGAAGAGCATCAGCTGATGTTAACCTGAGGTTTTTCTCACCGCAATCCGAGTGCATTTTTGTTGGACACACTGATGACAGTCCAGGGTGTCAGCCTGCTTCCAAAGATTTTGGAAAGTACGCCACAGGAGAATCTTTTGTTATCTTTGTAGAGATTTTTCTGAATTTTCTTTAAGTGCCTGATAGTGACAGTGATATTGATGCTTCTTGTAAACAAAATAACTGTACTGAGTGTGGCAAACAAATCTCATACAAGTATATGCATAGCAGATGCCATTTTTTCCTAGGGCTACAGCATGATGTGGATGTCTGTCCACATTGTACAATGTTTACCCCCTTGACAAAATCCACTGTAGACCCAGATCTCTCCAGGACTAGATTGCTCCAAAGAAGGTGTGTGTCTGGTCTTGTGGCATTATAATGTCAGACAAGGCTTTTGAGAATCACCTCCAGAAGTGCAGGCATTCCAGAAACATTGGAAGGTGAAGAAATAAAAATGTGAATGAATCCAAGAGCTTCCCTACATCCAGCAACACCAGGACCACAGAGGTGCATTTGTAGCTCCTATCCTTTGAATTATTTTAGCCAAAGCCTCTGTCATCAGTCCTCTGAAGGCTGACACAACATTAGCTTTAGGTATGTTCTCCCTGACCAAAAAAAAAAACAGTACAATACAAGTCAGCTCAGAGTTCTCTCTGAGGACCCATTGCAGTTGGCAGTTTTTTGCTCAGCAAAGGGAAGGCAGTGTCCATTCACTATTAGTCTGAGAGGAGGTTCCCATTAACTGAATGGAGGTCATCAGTGCCTGCTTATATTCTGAGGCATTTAAGATGGTTTCCCTTGAGAAACTAAGGTCCAAAACACCAAAACATCCAGCATTTGCTTGCTTGCTTCAGCCTAGGTTGAGCATATGCACAGCCCATTTCAGTAGCTAGCTTCATCCAAGGACTTATTCCACCTGCCTCAGTATTTCATGAGCTTTCTTAAAGACAGTCAGCTTTGATAATCCCAGGGGTATCACGGGTTTCTTCTAAGAGAAGATGGATTAATCCTGTCTTAGTGGATTCAGATAACCCAGACCTAGAATTGGATGAGCTGACCTATAATGGTCAAATTTCATCCCTTCCTTTTGTGAATCAGACACCAAAAATACCTTATCCACTGCTTCATCGCCAGAGGATTTCTTATTTGGAGACATCCTTTATTGGATGAAGGAAGAATTCAAATGGAATATCAAGGAATACTTTGAGGTCCATTTGAGGTACATTCATAAACCTACCAGAGCTAAGATCAGTTGCTGATTCTTCAGTTATAGATGTACTGGAAGATGCTCCTTGAATGTCTCACTGGAGCCAGACACTCTTGCCCTACTCCAGGGAAACCTGACCATCTCTACAGGGTCCAGGTTTTCCATAATTTCCTTTACAGGAACCCTTTAGCTTTTCTGGCAATGGTATCCTTGGATTCCAGCAAGAGACCATCTGTGGATCCCCAGGAACCCCATTCCCAATGACAGTGAAAGCAGAATTTTCAAATGCTTTGGGAATAAAGCTTACATATCCACTAACCTGACCTTCAAGACTGTGAACTGTCAAACACACATGCTTAAGTTCCAGGAATCCACCTAGACAAACTGAAAATTAAGGCAGAGGGGATCAGTGGTAAGGACCTGAAGCAGGAGTTACTTGGCTTATGTAGTCTCATTTTTCAGACGACCAAACACTCCAGAGTCACTGTGATAGACTGGAGGCGTCATGCAGGCAGCAGTTACAGGGCAAGTAATTTGAAGACATGCCTGACTGAAGACACAGCACTTTATAGATCATGTGAAATTGGAGCTTCTTACTACCCCCTTAGTCAAGGACCTTCTCTTTCTGCTCCCAGCTGAGAGTGTGATCAAGAGCCTGGAGGAAAAAGGAAAGCCTGTGTAGATGGTCTAGTATTTTTTTTTTCATTTCCAAGCTCCAGGATTCCACAGGAATTATCCATCACAATCCTGGCCAGTCTTCCCCAAGTAGGGGAAAGGCAAACCTCAAAAAGGGAAGGATCCAAGATACAGGAAAGATGTACAAGCAAAATATAAAGACACACTTGGGGTTGTCAAGCCTGTGACCCCAGAGGAAACATATATGATTCAGTTAAGTTGCCTTCTACTCCTACAGAAAATCTAATTCTTCCCTTCCCCTAGACCAAAAAATACCTCCCGCTCCCATTTTGCAAATATATGGTCATATGGGCTTATTTGTAGTGAAATGGGAGAAGATAACCATGGAGCAGTAGTCCCTAAGCATTTTGGTACAGGGTTACAAGTTACTGTTTCTAAACAAACCAATATTTGCAGCTAGGTTCCTGTTCCAAGAGATCTCATTTAGTTCCATCCTTGGTAGAGGACCTGATAGAACAGGGAGACATAGAAAAATGCACAAGTAGGTAAAAGGGCTCAGGGTCTACTCAAGACTGTTTGTGATGTCTGGAAGTGAAAGTTCCTGGATACAAATTGTAGATGTTTCAAGACTAAGCAAGTATTTATTAGCTCCAGACTTCAAAATGCTTTCCTACAAGGCCTTCTGCCTCTTCTACTCTATCAGCCATTCACGGTCTCCTTGGATCTAAAGTATATCTACCTCCTCATCCTAGTTACAGAAAATGTTTCTAAGATTTGAAGCTTAACATGCCCACATACAACTGCCAAACTTAATTTCCTTTTGCATGACTAAGGACATTCATACTACTCTCACCTGAACTACTACGTGATTCAGGCAATTTCAGTGGAAAAGTGTCATAATGCCCAACAGTTTATCCTGACTTGTTTCATGTTTCTGAATCTCTCCTCTGACTTCCTCAAGTCTCAACTGATCCCTGTAAGAAAAAATACTGTTTCTTGGGGCCTTACTGGACATAGAACAGCAGAAAGCCTTTCTGCCTGTAGACAAGATCCAGTTCTGTCCGAGTTCCTTCAGATCATGTTAGAGAGGGATTCTGTCATAGTAAAGGAATCCACAGAATCATGGGCTGCATGTCATCCTTTATTGAGATGGTATCTCTAACTGAACTCCATATGAGGAAAATGCAGTGCTACCACAGAAATAGATGATGTCAACACGCTCAACCTCCGAAGACCCATAATTTCATGTTTCCCTGTGTCAAAAGAAAATCTTATGATGGAAAAGCCAGATTTACTTCAGTCCAGGAGCACCTTTCAGGTGGCCTAAGGAACCCAGATGTTCACCACAAACTGACAAAGCTCATGTCAGTGATCCATGGATCCATAGTGCTTTGGAAAGCAGTGTGAGAAAAAAAATGCATATAAATGTTAAAGAGATGGTGGCTGTAGTTCTACCACTGAAAGCATTCAGACTGGTCTGGATAAGACACAGATTATATATCTTCACAGACAGCACCACAATGATGCAGTACATCTTCAGGTGTGTGTGTGGGGGCACACTTTCTGACATATTTTGCAAGCTGACAAGCTTCGGACGTGACTCATGTGTTAGGACTGACCTTCAGGGCATCTTGCATGCTATCACAGGAGAATGGTCTGACTGACAGACTGAGCAGGTTGCAGTTAGATCTCCAAGAAAGGATGCCTAGCAGAGATGTATTCTGGCACACCCCGACTGTAGGCACATCTAAGGCGTAGACCCTTTTACTTTTGCAGAGACCAAAAATCAGTGTGGGAAATTTAGCTGTGGAATAACAGCTCCTGGAGTCTCTAAAAATAAATCCCTTCTCCATTTTGTGGACATGTCTATTTCTTTGTGGTTTCCTTCTTATCCCACTGATACTCACGGTATTACTTAAGATCATAGGTCCATAAGAATTATAAGGCTGGTAAGTTGTAAAACCATCTGCACCTTGCCAATACCCACCCACATGATGCACTTCCTACTTATAGAAGGACAAAGCAGGTCAGGGCAGGGATGAATTATTTTGTGGATGCCCATCCTGTCATCTATGTTCAACTTGAAAGATGCTAGGGTGTCCCTCTTTTTAACATGCAATGGCAATTTATTCCAGAGATGGAGTAAATGTTGGTTAATAAATCTGTCGGTTTAGCAAGTTTATTTATATATATTTACATATATTGGTGGAAATTTGAATCCTTAGTTTGTAGAGCTGTTTGTCATGGAGATGCAAGAAATCAGAGAATTTTGGGTTCTTAATGCGTTGGAATTGAAGATAGAGGTCCAAGAAAGAGTTGAAGGCTGAATGTATAGATAGGGCTTCAAGCTTGTCTTTGAAGCAAAGGGTCTTTAGAACAACACCATTTTTATTTAGTAACTGCTGGGGCCTTTCTTGTTGTGTGATGATCTGAATAGGTATATACCAAAATGAGGCTTTGTACTATTTAATTGGTCCAATTATAGCACAGTACAGAGGGGATGATAATTTATTTTGACCTAGATGAGATGTCTTTAGATATCAGTTGTACTAAATTGAAGTATTTCCTGACTCTTAATGCCACATGGTGGTCAAAGGAAAGGGAGATATGAAGCAACAGGTCTCTACCATCTCATCCCAAGCTGATGCATATTGCACCTCCCTAGAGTGGCACTATCTGCTTAGCCAGTTGCTGAAGCCAGTTGTATTTTCTTTGTATTTAGGAATCAATCAGGGTAAAGTTATGATTCCAGCCAGGTCTATGCTCTCTGCATAGCCCTCAGGGTTGAGCATCTCATGACATTCACAACCACATGAGCTACTATGAGGTCATATTTGCCTAGTATGTGGGACTGAAAAGCCCTTGTAACATTGCGTATCTTGCATTTGTCCAGCGTCATAAATGTGAAGTCAGTACGCCTAACAATGGAGTCACCGATTACTAAGACATTTCTACTTGTGCTCATGGATTTAGTAGCAGCAGATGGTTTGTAGTCTGCAGCCTGGTGTCTCTTTACTCACTGTAAGGGTGGTGATGTTGCATGTGTAGATTTTTGCTGAGACTTTATATTTCTGCTTCTAGGAGGCTTGTGAGATGACTTTTTGACAATCTTAGCATATGTTGGTTTAGTGTGTTTGTGCATTTTTTTTGCTGAGAGAGTGGGCTCTGTGTTGTCTAGAATGCTCTCACATATTTTATTGTGTAGATAAAGTAAAAATTCATAGTGTGTGAGCATTTGACAGTTCCCACACCACCTATGAACACCAAGTGCTATGAGGCTGTTAACAGAAGATATTTAAATTGGTTGGTCTTCCATTTTTATCCAGGTGGGTTTATGTATTATAAAAGGGTAAGTGGCACAGAATATATGGTTAGGAAATTAGTTGATAGATGTAGAACATCTTAAGTGCAACAGGTCACAATAACCAGGACAGTAGCAGTGGCAGTAATACATAACAACACTGACAAGATTTTTAAGCAACAAATGCACACACAAAAAAGAAGTTTAAGCAACAAAATGAAGGGGGAGTGACCAAAAGTGCTCTTGATATCCTTCTTTTGGGCCAGGCAGCACTGTTTTTTTCCTCCTGCTAAGTCTAGCAAAGGCAGAATCAATAATGTTACCTCTTCAGAAAAAAAAAGTCGTTACTACACCCTAACATTAGATGAATTAACACTCAGCCCTTCCAGGTACATGTTTTCAGAGTGCATGCTAGGGAACTGAACGCAAATAAATAATACTTAGCAAGTGGAAATGATTTTTCCTCTGATGTCCCCTCTAGAGACCAGGAATATAATTCAGCAAAAGCATTTCTGGATCTGATGTTGTTTTTCTCGTCCGATTCAACCTTTGGGTTATCGGATCCAAATGGATCTGACCTCAGTGGCTTTAGAAGCTGTGGATCCAGGGCCCTGACTCCTCCTATACCCATAACGCCTCTCTTCCTCCAAATACCTGAGATCTCATTTGTTGCCTGACCAAAAAGGTTGTACTTTTGAAGACTCTGATAGTTTAAAGCTAAGTACCTTTTTTCTTCACTGTGACCTTTTTGGCAGCTGTTTCTTTCATCTTTCACCTCCCCCATTATTTGCAGGTAAAATAAAAAAATAAATAAATAAATAAAACATATGTATATATATATATATATATATATATATATGTATATATGTGTATATATATATATATATATATATATATGTGTGTGTGTATATATATATATATATATATATATATATATATATATATATATATATATATATATATATTTATATATATACACACACACACACACACACACACACACACACACACACACACACACACAGACACTCACGTATATATGTCAGTATGTATGGAGAGAGAGAGAGACTTTCTCCTATTAGTTTTAGGCTTACTGACTTAAATTTAGGTTGTTTAAAAATACAATTTAGGTCATTTAATAATATATAGTGTCTTTGTGGGACCTGTGTATACTGCCTTGGGGCAGCTCATCTCTACATTGAATGTGAGGCTTGCTCCTCCTTTGGTTCTAGGGTCATTCAGGGCCGTAGAGATACATTTGTCTTGAACAGTTTGATCCCTTAGCAGTCAAGACAATTCAAATAGGCTTGAACTTCTGCTACTCTTTCTATATCCCCAGCTAAGACAGGGATAAATCTAAGCAAAAGGATAATGACAAATCCAAGGAAAAAGAAAAGGACAAAGATAAATCTTCTGGGAAGTTGTCAGATAAGTCTAGGAAATGGTCTCAGGTCCCATCAGAACCTTGGGTCAGGCACTGAAGATTTCTGAACCGATGGTTCTGACTTCCTATTTATCCAGTCACTGATGCCTCCTCCTCATTTTTCACTGGAGCCAGTGAGACCTCGGCTCCATTCACCTTTTCTTCAAGAGAGGTACTCCTCGAGACCAGTGTTAGTGGCGTCATCCTCCATGTCTGTTCTGTCATTGAAAAGCCTTACCAAAGTAGATGTCAACAGGATGATGCAGTGGCTCCTTCAGGCTCAGATCTAACTAGGGGTTCTCCTGGCAACATCCACACAGCATTTTCTGGCAATGGCTTCAATAACCCCTCCACTACTTTCTCTTATTCTGGTCTATCCTTCAGAATGAGGGCCATGGAACCATACTTCCTAGAAGCATCCATATCAGAACTGATAGTCTTGTCTACTTCGACCCTGACTTTGTCCCTTACTCTCCCGAATCCACTGCTGTCAGATTTGGATGAGTCTCAGAGCTGAAGCATCGGTGCAGGTGATTGAGCCATGCATTCAGTACCAAAACCTTCATAGCCATTTCTTTCACTTGACACCTCTGTACTAGATAGCTTGGCTCAGATGTCACATCTTTTCTTAAATTTACTCACAATATACAACATGATAGAATAGATTTTTTGCATCTGAGTATATGCAGAATTCAGGGTGGTATTAAATCTAAGGTATTTTGAAAGAAAACATTTTCAAACTCTTATCTACACTTCCAGAGTGCACACCCTTACCTACAAAAGAAAAATATTTTTAAGGGCTAACTTATTAGGGGCCAATAGGTTAACTTATTTGCAGGAAGATTTTTTAAAGAAATGTGAATTTTTGGAAGGACTTTTCCTCGATAGGGGTTATCCTAAGGATATGCTGGTTGATGTTAAAAACTATGTGCTGAGTTTTAGGGACAGTAGATACTATCCCATTATGGGCAAAATGGGAGACAATATTATTAACCATTGGACAAATGGGAATAGTAATGACTATCATATGGCGGTTGCCACTGAATATAATGTGGACTCTAAGGTTTTTCAGAACATTTTTTCTAAGGAATGGGAGAAGTTTAGGTCCCTAACCAACCTTAGAGGTCTGAAAGAAAAAACTGCTAGAGTTATTTATAGAAAAGGTAAAAATCTTAAAGATTTACTTGAAAAGCAGTACATTGCAACCAACTGTGGGGGAGGTAGAAAATACGGCACGTTTAAATGTGGGGCATGCAGTCAATGCAGTTTCATTTCAAATGTGGACTGTGTGGAGATTCGGGATAGAGCTAAGGTCCTACACAGTTCCTGTTTTTGTAATTGTAATACCTGTGGAATTGTATACCTGGCCACCTGTGTCCAGTGCCAGGCATTCTATGTAGGGAAAACAGAGTGGAAACTAAAAAGACGGATATATGAACATGACTATGATATCCGGACTAGAAATGAAAAAAAAAACACTCTGTTTAAACACACATTGGAATGTGTTCAGGATAGATTTGTATTTTTTGTTATAGAAATAGTACCAAAGGACATTCGAGGGGGTTTATGGGAAGCCAAACTGGAATACAGAGAGGTTTATTGGCAGGTCACTTTGGATTCAGGTAGATTTCCTGGTCTGAATGAACATGTTTCTATTGCCCCATTGTTAAAATTAAGGGCAGCAAAATTATAAAACTGTTTTAACATACTACTAGTGAATGTGATTTATTAGTATGGTTTTTTACATGTCATATTTATATTGGCCACTAGATGGTAGCACATTTTTAATAATGGTCGTATTGTTATCACAATTATTTTTAAATTAGAATATTTATATCCAAAAAACAAGGCAGCAAAGACAAGGCTCCAGCTTCTTTCTAATGCAGTCTGCTTTAATGATACACAAGCGCTTTCACTGAATGCTTCATCAGGTGTAACACAAACCATTAATAACTCACCTTTTATACTAAACCACATGACACACTCATTAACATTTAAGAATATATGGTCATATAACTTAATAATTCATTGCTTCACTTTAAATGAATGTGAGTGAAACTCATGTTAAAAACACACAAATATGTGACATAAAATTCAGTTAAAACATGCAAACAAATATATAGAACATAAAAACTTAAAAACGTTTCATCTCTGTAAAGGTCTGTTTTTTAACATAGGTCTCATGGGTATATGATCATTCAGCCCATACCCTACATTTGCTCTATGCCTTACTATTCAATTGGCCTCCATCACTTCAGTTTTATTTCTAACATCTCCCCCTCTTTTGCTAACATAATTCCTCCCTAATACCATGGACTTGAATTTGTGCTGCTCATTTGTTTCTGAAATGTGCTTAGCTAATGCATTGAAAGTAATTTTCTTCTTAATATGATAGATATGTTTTCTGATCCTGTCTTTTAAAAATGTATCAGATGTCATGTGGTCCTATCTCGCCTACATTCATTACTGATGGGTTCAGAGCCGATAATCGGCTCCGACTCAGCCGACTATTTTCTAGCACAAAGTCTCTAATTGGCTGGGCTAATTGGTATCCCAGGATGCACCTCGCCCAAACCCCCAGATCTCGTTTGCCGCTCGTTGAGTTAGGACGTGGTCTCGAGCTTGGCTGTGGCTAAGTACATTTTTTGACTAAAAAATTTCTAAAGTTTGATATCTTTCTGTCAGATTAAAAGCTATTCTCATAGTTATATTGTGTTTTGAGTGTGTTTGAGTTTGTTGCTAGTTTTGTGGTAAGTGCGCGTGGTTTCCAGTTGTTTGGCGGGCTAGGCCCATTTAATTTAGAGGGACCTAGTCCTCTCCTTCGTATCGTCTTCAGTGTGTTCCCTAAGGAACGTTTAAATTAGAGTTCCTGTAGTGTTCCTGCCTTCCCACCTGTTGTTGTGTTTGGATATTAGTGAACATGTCTAAAGAACAAAAGGAGCATAAACCCTCCGGGTTTAAAAAATGCTCTAAGTGTGCCTATAAAATGTCAATCACAGATGGGCATGCCATCTGTGTTTATTGCCTTGGTGCGATTCATTTACAAGAATCCTGTAGTGTCTGCCATTCCTTTAGCTCTAGGGTGCTGCAGGAAAGAAAAAATAAACTGATTTTGAAGGGCCTGGTCAAGCCCTCTTTTGAAGGGGATCTAGAGTCTGCTTCTTCTATTGGCAAGTCTAAATCCACCAGAACTAAGAAACGATCTCCGGCTCCATCTAGTTCCTCGGAGCCCCCGGAGAAGATTTTGAAAATAGTTACAACCTCCTCGGCTCTGTTGGCTTCGGAGCCGCAGGACAAGAGCTCTGGTTTGGATACTGCTTCCATGGCTCCATTGTCCTCGGGGCCGCAGGAGGTATCGGTGGTACTGGAGTCGACCTCGGTTCCGATCATTTTGGAGCCAATGCGGAGCCGGTCACCCAGTGTTAGACAGGATTCCATAGGTAGGAGATCCTCATCTCCTTCAGTTGCCTCCAAATCCTCTAGGTTATCTGATTTGGACATGGATAGGGTGGTCCAGAGGCTCCTTCAGTCACCGGTGTTAGGCAAATTGTTTACTGCTCCGACCCAGTCGGCTCCGGAGCCTACCCCCCTGTCGGTACCGATGATTCCTCCTCCGAGCACCTCTGTGCCATCGGAGCCGGAGTGTTCGGCGCTGATTGATGTCTTTACGCCGGCTCCGATACCTCTGGCGGGTTTATCGGAGCCGTCGTCGGCTCCAACCGTTTCGGTTCCGTCATCTGGTTTCGACACTCGGGTTTCCTCGGTCGGGCCAGAGGGGGATGCATCGGGACTTCTGTCGGCCCCGAGTCTCCCTCTCGGCGCTTCGGCTAGGGGGATCCCAATTCCGGTTGTGGTCTCGGAGACGGGTCAGTCCTTGGATTCGGGGGGACCCGCCTTCGGGGCCATGACTAGCGCACTGGCCAGGTCGTCAGTGACATCACTTGGATCGGTCACTCCATCCCCATACCCCCCCGGCTAGAGCCTCTGACACCCCTCTATCTGTGGACAGCGGAGCTCGAAGGCCTGAGGACACCCCCAGCTTTCTGAGGGCCCCTCAGAGTCTGTGCCTGAGGAGCCTCCCAGGAAAAAGTTGTGCAAGAGGAAGCACATAGACTCCCAAGACGAGTCCATCACCTCGGATACCGACCTCGAAGATGCAGAGGGGTCCCCTAAGTCGTCCTCCGATGATGTCTCCTTCTCCGACATCCTGGAGATTTTGAGGCAGAGAGGCGACTGGCCTTCCAAGCCCCCCTCTGAGGAGGAGTCTGTATTCCTCAAGGCCTTCGGAGCTCAACCTTCCGCCTCCTGGGTGTCTCCACCCTTCGATGAACTCTTAGACCTGATTTGTCGAAGGGTGTGGGAGCACCCTGATTCCGTGGAACTGGTGCCCAGTCATCCAAATAAGTTCCTGTCTGCCCCCCCAGGAAAAGAGTTCTTGACAAAAGGGGTCCCTGTAGATGCCATGGTGGTGGCGTCAGCCATTCAGCAAGACGTTGCAGAGGCTTCTTCCTCCGTTCATCCTCCTAACAAGGAGTCCAGGAGTATGGATCATTATGGAAAGCGTACCCTGTCTTCAGCGACCTTTACACTGCGGTCACTGAATTACTTCTGTCACTTTACTCGGCTCAAGAGAGATCTCCTCAAAGAGTTGGGAGATACTTTGACGGGTAACATGACTGAGTCGGTAGCGCAGACTGTTAACGCCCAGTTGTCTACCCTTGGTTCCATTGCAAACTCGTCCATGAGGCTCATATCGTATGCGGCCGAAGGGGCGAGTAGGGCAGCTAGTTCAGGCTTGGCTCTTAGGAGGCAAGCCTGGATGCGCCTATGTCACTTCGCGGAGGCCTTCAAGTCTTCCTTCACTGACGCCCCCTTCGATGGGTCCTCTCTTTTTGGACCCAAAGTGAAAGACACTCTCACCAGATGTGAGCAGGAGGGTAAGACTTTATCTGCCGTAGGGGCCTGTTTTACTCTTCCCTCTAGGCCTTATCCCAAGGCTCAGAGAGGAGGGAAGATGTGGTTCAAGAAGTCACAAAAGTCTTTCCCAGCCAATCATGGTGAGCCCCCCTCCAGAGGCAGAGGAGGGGGGAATTATTCTGGAAGATGCCGTCCTAGGGGCAGAGGAGGCCCCCACAATTTGGGAGACCGCGACTCCTTTCACGGATCTTCCTATCAGCATCCCTGAGGGATCGCCCGACTGTGCTATTCTGGAGCCAGTCGGGGGCCGTTTTTTGAGGCATCCTCAAGCCTGGGAAAGCATCACTCAGGATCGATGGGTGCTTCGAATAATCACCGGAGGTTACACCATTCCCTTTGCTTCATCCCCTCCCCCAGTCAAAAATATCCCGGATGTTCCACCCAGTCAAAGGGATCAAGCAGCACTAGAGGTATCAAAGCTACTAAGAAAAGGAGTCATCCAACTGGTCCCCTCAGATCAGATCGGATCAGGAACTTACTCAAGACTCTTTTTGGTGCCGAAAAAAACAGGGGACCTGAGATCCATTCTGGATCTCAACCGATTGAATCACTACGTCCTGAAGTCCAAATTCCGAATTCAATCCATCTTCCCATTACTGGGAGAGGGAGTATGGATGTGCTCCATCGACCTCAAGGATGCCTATTATCACATCAAGATAAACAAGGCATCCAGGAATCATTTACGCTTCCGGCTGGGAGCCAGTCATTTCCAGTTTCGAGCCCTGCCTTTTGGTCTCACCACAGCCCCCAGGGTGTTTACCAAGTGCTTGGCAGTGGTGACAGCTCACCTGAGACGTCTAGGATTCCAGGTGTTTCCTTACCTGGATGATTGGCTCCTTGCCGCCCCCACCAATCATCTACTCATTCAAGCCAGGGAAGCCACCACAAATTACATTAAACTGGGAAAAATCTGCCTTGCTGCCCTCACAGCGTGTTGTATTTATAGGCGCAGAGCTAGACTCTGTTCAAATGAGGGCCTTTCTACCCCCAGAAAGGATAACAGTGTTGCAATCTCAGGTCCAGGCTCTATTTCCCCAGAAGAAGGTCCAAGCCAGGTTAGTTCTTCAGCTATTGGGATCCGTGGCGGCGACCGTCATGCTAGTACCCTTAGCCAGGCTACACATGAGGATCCTCCAGTGGCTCCTTTCAATCCAGTGGTCCTTTCAAAAATTACCTCTCTCTCACCCAATTCTCCTTACGGAGCAATGCAGACAGGATCTCCGTTGGTAGCTATGTTCCTCCAACCTGGACAAGGGGAGGAATCTAGTTCCCCTGTCTCCTGCTGCCACAGTGACCACGGACGCTTCCCAGATAGGGTGGGGGGGCATTATCTGGGCAGAATGGTCCAAGGCTTGTGGCAGGATCACGAGGTACACTTACACATCAATGTCCTAGAGATGAGAGCAGTGCTGTTAGCGTTGCAAGCACTCCAGAGCTCTCTCCCCCGGGGAATGATTGCTATTCACTCAGACAGCATGTCAGTTGTTTGGTACCTGAACAAGCAAGGGGGAACCAATTCTTACCCCCTTTGCAGAGAGGCCATGAGAGTGTGGAATTGGGCAGTGTCTTCCCAACCATTTCTAGTGGCAACGCACATTCTGGGAAAATCCAACGTGATAGCAGACAGGCTAAGCAGAGCTATTCTGATGCCTTACGAGTGGTCTCTGAACAACCGAGTTGCTACTCGGATCTTCAAAAGGTGGGGTCAGCCTTGCTGCGATCTCTTCGCCAGTCCTCTCAATGCCAAATGCAGCAACTACTTCACTCTGATCCCCCCACAGAGGGAGTCACCCAGGGATGCTCTAGTCCATGGTTGGCCTTCCGGTCTGCTCTATGCCTTTCCTCCGTTTCCTCTGTTACCAAGAGTGATTCAGAAAGCCATTTCCTTGGGAAGCGAGATGATTCTAATTGTTCCACACTGGCCCCGCCAGGTCTGGTTCCCCTTCCTTCAGCGGTACACAGTGGACGGGCCTTGGACTCTGGATCCAGTGCCAGACTTATTGACTCATATGTCGGGACAACTCCACCCCTCCCTACAGCCCCTCAGGTTGACAGCCTGGCTGCTCCACTTCCATCAATAGTTAGACTACATTACCTCTCACCTGAGGTGGTGCATGTTCTATCATTGTCTCACAAGTCCTCCACCAGACGAATTTACTCTAGCAAATGGAAGAGATTTTCCATCTGGGCTCAGGCCCAGGGCCTGGACCCTTTCACACCCCCTATATCGGCGGTCTTACACTTTTTAGCTATGCTCTTCCGACAGGGCTCTGCTCCCTCGACCATTAAGGTGCAGCTGGCGGCCATTTTGAACTTCCATGTATCCTATGAACCCGCTCTTATGGGCCATAAACTTTGCAAGGCCTTTTTGAAAGGAGCCTGGTTACTGCGCCCTCCTGTCTCAGAACCCATCATGCCATGGGATTTAAATCTGGTATTGCAAGCCATCACTTCTCCGCCCTTTGAGACGGCTGCCACTTGCGAACTAAAATTCTTATCCTGGAAGACGGCATTTTTGGTGGCCATCACCTCGGCTAGAAGAATATCAGAACTTCAAGCATTGTCCATTAGGCCCCCTTATTTGATATTCCATAAGGACAGGGTATCCTTGAGACTTAATCCGTCTTTCCTCCCTAAGGTGTCTTCTACATTTAACCTCCACCAATCCATTGAGCTACCTGTGTTCTTTCCCAACTTCTCCAACAAAGCAGAGTTCAAATTTCATCAATTGGATGTGCATAGACAACTAAGATTCTGTTTACACAGGATGAAACATGTAAGAAAATCGGATCAATTGTTTGTGTCCTTTTTGGAGAATTGAACGGGTAGCTCTGTTTCCAAGTGCACAGTTTCCAAGTGGATTAAGGATTGCATTTCCTTTATTTACTCATCAGCAGGCAGAAATTTACCCTTCCCAGTTAAGGCTCATTCCACCAGGGCAGTATCGACTTCAGTAGCATATCATGCCAGGCTTTCCTTGGACGACATTTGTGCAGCGGCCACCTAGGCTTCTCACCACACCTTTATCTCTCATTACAAGCTGGACGTGGCATCTAGAGGTCGGGCTTCCTTTGGTTCCACGGTTCTCAGGAATATTTTCCTATGAGCCTCCCGGGTTAGAGGTGCTAGGGACGCTGTCCCATCAGTAATGAATGTAGACGAGATAGGACCACATGACATCAGTTAGTTATGTACTCACCATAATGATCGATGTATGTGGTCCATCTCGCCTACATTCTTACGTACCCTCCCACCTGCCCCCTGCCTGAAGGATTTGGAGGAAAATTAATTTGAGACCCTTCAGAATCAGTTTATTCCCTTTTCTGGTGGATGATATTCCTCTTAGTGAGGTTGCTGTTTGTGGAGTGATTGCGATGTATGCAAACAAGATCTGGGGGTTTGGGTGAGTTGCATCCTGGGATACCAGTTAGCCCAGCCAATTAGAGATTTCGTGCTAGAAAATAGTCGGCCGAGTTGGAGCCGATTATCGGCTCCGAACCCATCAGTAATGAATGTAGGCGAGATGGACCACATACATTGATCGTTATGGTGAGTACATAACTAACTGTTTTGCCAACATAGAATTTATGGCACAACTGACAGATAGCCAAATAAACCACGTGACAACTATTGCAGTCAGAACTGACTTTTAAAGAGAAGACTTCACCTGTATCAGGATATTTAAAATCTATCTCCTCTGCTATAAAAATGCAATATTTACATTTCTTGCATGGTTTAGTTCCTATATTGCCTTAATTTCTTGCCTCATCTCTACCAGTGCATAACCTCTGTTTCAAAGATTTTTTATTTTTGTATATATACTGTGGTTGGGGATCTAAAAACTTGCTAATCTGACCATCTGTGGTTAAAATACTCCAATGTTTATTAATAATTTCAGTGTAATTTCTTATATTTCTATAGTAACTCAAGCATACTTTCATATTACTCCTTCCTTTTACCTCTTTCTGACTTTTGTCCCTTTCACACCTCTCAGAAAAGAATGGTTTTGCCCTAGTATCTCTTAAACGCTCAATCTGCTTCATTTTACTACTTAAGAGTTTATTGAATAAGTCTACACATGTTCTTAGAGATACAGAACACTTTGTTAGAGACCTTTATTATTTCTTTGTCAGCAACGGATTGGAAATCAAGGAATGCATATTGGTTACATTGGATGTTGTTTCCTTATTTACTGTAATTCCCAATGAGATTGGGGTCAAAAGTGTCATTAGATTATTGAATGAAAGTGGGAAATATAGTATAGATGAAGTTGAATTGATACAGACTTTGTTAAAGCTTGTCCTTGATAACAACATCTTCATGTACAGAGACACAATTTATTGGCAAAAGAATGGCGTTGCAATGGGCATGTCATGTGCTAATAGTTATGCAAATGCCGTAATGTTAGTTTGGGAAACAGAATACATTGATGAAGGATTATGGAAACAGAAAGTATTGTTCTTTCGCAGGTTTGTGGATGACCTTTTTCTTCTATGGAAGGGGTCATCAGCAGACCTGTTTGAATTTGTAGACTATCTTAATAATTCAACACCTTTCCTTAGATTTACTGTCAATGGGTCTCATACTGATGTAAGTTTCTTAGATTTAACAGTTACAAAGGACAGTATAGGTCAATTAAGTAAAAAAATACATAGCAAAGAATGTCATGTCAATAGACTTTTATCTAAAGACAGCATGCATCCGAATTTTATTTTTAGGAATGTAGCACAAAATCGTTTTTTTAGGGCTTCTAGGTTAAATGCCAAACTAGAAGAATATGAGCAACAAATGCGTATAACAAGCTCTGAGTTGAAAGAAAGGGGATATGATGAATATATGATAAGTAGTAAAATGAAGCAGATTGAGCGTTTAAGAGACACTAGGGCAAAACCATTCTTTTCTGAGAGGTGTGAAAAGGACAAAAGTCAGAAAGAGGTAAAAGGAAGGAGTAATATGAAAGTATGTTTGAGTTACTCTAGAAATATAAGAAATTACACTGAAATTATTAATAAACATTGGAGTATTTTAACCACAGATGGTCAGATTAGCAAGTTTTTAGATCCCCAACCACAGTATATATACAAAAATAAAAAATCTTTGAAACGGAGGTTATGCACTGGTAGAGATGAGGCAAGAAATGAAGGCAATATAGGAACTAAACCATGCAAGAAATGTAAATATTGCATTTTTATAGCAGAGGAGATAGGTTTTAAACATCCTGATACAGGTGAAGTCTTCTCTTTAAAAGTCAGTGCTGACTGCAATAGTTGTCACGTGGTTTATTTGGCTATCTGTCAGCTGTGACATAAATTCTATGTTGGCAAAACGGATAGATTTTTAAAAGACAGGATCAGAGAACATATCTATCATATTAAGAAGAAAAGTACTTTCAATGCATTAGCTAAGCACATTTCAGAAACAAATGAGCAGCACAAATTCAAGTTCATGGTATTAGGGAGGAATTATGTTAGCAAAAGAGGGGGAGATGTTAGAAATAAAACTGAAGTGATGGAGGCCAATTGAATAGTAAGGCATAGAGCAAATGTAGGGTATGGGCTGAATGATCATATACCCATGAGACCTATGTTAAAAAACAGACCTTTACAGAGATGAAAAGTTTTTAAGTTTTTATGTTTTATATATTTGTTTGCATGTTTTAACTGAATTTTATGTCACATATTTGTGCGTTTTTAACGAGTTTCACTCACATTCATTTAAAGTGAAGCAATGAATTATTAAGTTATATGACCATACATTCTTAAATGTTAATGGGAGTGTTGTGGTTTAGTATAAAAGGTGTGTTATTAATGGTTTGTGTTACACCTGATGAAGCATTCAGTGAAAGTGCTTGTGTATCATTAAAGCAGACTGCATTAGAAAGAAGCTGGAGCCTTGTCTTTGCTGCCTTGTTTTTTGGATTTGCATTAGTTTTCTGCGATGACACCCGATTACAGTTGGGCTGTTTTTTACATTTTAGAATATTTATATGTTTTTAAATGGGAGTTTTTTAACAAATGTTTTTACAAGAAGTTGTTAACCTGTACTGTCACCCTACCATGTGGGTATTTATTTATTTATACATCTGCTTATATATTAGTTTTATATATTGGGTTTCAACTTAGGCTACAGCTATATGTTTGTATGCATGTTTTAGGTACAGTTTAGTAAGGGTTAAGGTTGTTTTATGGACTTCTTTAAGTGTATTGGCTGACTAATTAACTTGTATGTATATTAACTTCCACTAGCATTGAACATACCATTTCTGTCTGAAGAAGTCTGTTGAAGGATGAAAACGTATGTGGATTGTGGGTGTTTATCTGTGTTTGGAGTGAAAAATAAAAACTTTTTTGTGGAGCCGAGTTTCTCATTAGTGACTCTTGGCAGCCCTTATTTTTGTGGTTTTGGCTCAGATGCCTACTTTAGCCTCGTGTTGGGGTAGGCTGTTTCATCATCTTGTCAGGATGGTGTGGGAGACTCTTTGGCCCAGATCTCTGCCTCAGCATTCAAGGCATTTGAAAGGAAGGGTTCTTGTTAGGCCAAGAGAAGAGGTGCTTTCCACACACTCTGCTCCATCACAACCCCTTTTGGATATTGTGTCTGACTCAGCACGACTATATTGACAGGGACAGTCATCTTCTTTTAGTCTCAAGAATGCTCACAGTGTGAGCTCCTTGTCTGACAGTGACCAGTCTCTGGAAGTCTCACTGAGGCACATTCCTGGGAAACAGACATGTAAGAGGAGACATTTAGATTCCTCTTTGGAATCAGTCACTGAAGACACAGATTGAATGATAGGGATATGTCTCCAATATCCCTTCTAGAGGAAGTCACCTATGGTGTCATTATGGAATCGATGAAACAACAAGGGAGTTAGTCCACCATTTCTCTCTCCCCTGAGGAGTCTGTGTTTCTCAATCCTTTTGCAGCTGACTCTTCTTCCTCCTGGGTGGTAATGCTTGCTGAAGCACTTAAGATTTTGGTTGCACCTAAGGGCAAAGCACACTGGAGCAAGGGTCCCCCAACAGATGCCATGGCTATGGTGATAGCCACTAAAAAGGGACTCCCTGAATAGAATACATCTGCCTGTCCTCCTAACAGGGAATCAAGAGCATTGCACAGATTTGGGAAATGGACATATGCTTCAGCGACTTTCACATTTAGAAAGCTGAGCTACTAAGCCCACATGACACATTTCCAGAGAGACTTGACTAAGGAACTCACCAAGTCTCTCTCAGGTAACCTAGCAATGAACATCCAGAAAACAATGGTGTTCCAGTTGTCAGTGTTACAGTCATGTGTACTATATCCATGCATCTTCATTCTAACACAGCTGATGGTATGGCTAGAGCAGCAGGTACCTGCATAACCACCCGCTAACTTGCCTGGAAGTGATTGTATGACTTAGTGGAAGGCTTCACTATGTACTTCCTTAATGACCCTTTTTATGGTTCCAGTCTTTTTTGGGCCAAACGTTAAGGAAACTCTCACTAGGAGCAAGCAGGATGATAAGACCCTTTCTGCCATTGGAATCCACTTCTCCACCCCTCAGAGAACCTTTTCCAGAAATAAGACAGGTGGCAAGAAGTCTCAAGGGCTCAACTATGATGCTGCTGTAGACATGTCTTCCCGAGGCAGAAGGGAGAACATTTTCAATGGATGTCACCCTAGGGTAGAGGTGAACCACAGAATCAGGAATTTTGTGTATTTTTCTGAGAAATTCTTCCAGCACTTCTGAAGGATAGGCTGAAAGCCGCGCTGTGGAGATATTCGGTAGTCACTTATCTTTGCACCCTGAAGCCTGGCAGGCCATTACATCAGACACATGTATGATGCGGATAGTCATCACAGTCTATATAATTCCCTGTGCTTCCCCTCCTTAAAGAAAAGAAGTATTCCCACAGTACTACCCCATTATATGAAATCTGCACCAGCAGAAGTTTTAAAGCTGTTGCAAAAAGAGTCATCCTACAAGTCCCTACAGACCAGCCAGACTCCAGAGACTGTTCTAGGTTCTTTTTAGTACCAAAAAAGACAGGGGACATAAGGACATTTTGGACATCAGTCATCTCAGTCAGTTTGTTAAAACAGACAAAGGTCTGGATGGACATGATTCATTGCATTCTATTTCTTTTCAGGAGGGATAATTGGCTATGCAGTACAGATCTCCAGGATACCTACTACCATATCAGGATATTAAGGCAATCTAGGAGATTTTTCCATTTCTGCTTGGGAGGCAATCACTTCCAATTCAGGGCACTGCCCTTTGGTCCCACCACAGCATCCTAGGTGTTTACCAAATGCATGGCAGTAGTTGCGGTGTATCTTAGACCACTAGGGTTCTGGGTGCTCCCATACTTAGATGATTAGCTCCTCACTCCACCAGCCAGAGATCTTCTGCTTCAGCAGTGGGACATTTTGCTCCATCTTCTTCAGCATTTTGGGATCACAGTCAACCACTCCAAAAGCAAACTGACACCCACATAACAAATACAGTTCATCAGATGCCACTTGAACATGAATAACCAGATAGCTATTGTTCTAGAGTCCAGGATTGTACCTCTACATCAGACAGCCTTGCAAGTTCTTCAACACACCTTGCCTTCTACAAGACTTTTCCTTCAATTGCTAGGACTGATGGCTTCGACAATATTACTTTTCCCCTGCCAGATACTATATGAGAGTTCTTCAATGGACCTTTTCTTTACATGATCCCATTTCTTCCATCCTCTTCCTGCATGGACTCATCTAATACCCACTTTCAAGTCTCACATCACATGGTGATTAACCTCTACAGCTCTCCTAGAAGGTTGGCCCTTTTCTATGCATTCCCCCATGGTCACAGTAACCATGGAGGCTTCTCTCCTGTGGTGAAGCAGCATTTTGAAGGGAAGATAGTTCAAGGTCCATGGTCAAACACAGGGACCACTCTCCACATCAATGACCTGGAGATGAGGGCAGTTCTCTTAGTATTGCTGACTTTCCAGGACTCTGTCCTCAGCGGTGTGATTTTCATCCAGACAGACAGCATGTCAGTAGTCTGGTACATCAGCAAGGAGGATGGAACTCATTTATATCCTTTATGCTAAGAGGCCATGAAGGTGTGGCAATGGATGATAACTTCCCAGTGCTTTCTCTTAGCATTGCATATTCCAGGAACTTCCAGTGTATTAGTGGACAAATTAAGCAGATTCATCCTCCTGCCTCATGAATGTTCACTCAGTCAAGCAGTGCCAAATGAAATCTTCATCCCCTAGGGGCGACCATGCTGGGACCTTTTTCTTCGTACCTAAACTACAAGTGCAGCAGTTACTTCACCCTAATCCCTTCCCAGGGACTGTCATCGAGAGAAGTTCTAGTCCAAAATTGGCCCCTGGGCCTCCTATATGCCTTCCACCCCTTTCCTCTGATAACAAAGTTCATTCAGAAGACAAGAAGGTACAAGGCCAAAGTAATCCTCATTGCTCCTTTCTGGCTCTGCTGGGCAACCATTTAGACCTTCTAACTCACTGAAGCTAATTTCATGGTTCTTTCAATTTTAATAGTGGCTAGAGATGCCACGCTTTCCACTCAAGTGGTTTATATTTTGTTAGCCTCTCAAAAATCGAGTACCAGAAAGGTTTACCTTAGCATATGGCAGAGGTTCTCTATCTGGGCAGCTGCTAAGGGGATAGTTCCTTTTCCAGTTATTCTTCTTTCCATTCTAGACTTCCTGTCAGACCTTTTCCAAAAAGATCTAGCTTTTCAACAATGTGTAATTAACTGCTATTTCCAATTTCCATATTGGACACAATCAGATAGCTATAGCTTCTCTAAAGATTTCAAAGGCTGTTCTAAAGGGAACATTTTTTTTGAGACCTCCCATAAGGGATCTTATTCCCCAATGGGGTATAACTGTCATGCTTCAAGCATTAACAGCACCCTGCATTGAACCAGCAGCTTCAGCAGACTTAAAATACTTTCCTTGGAAGATTATTTTTTCTGGTGGCCATCACTTCAGCTAAAAGGATTTCTGAATTATAAGCACATGTTAAGTTGTCAATCTCGCCTTCATTCTTGCTGGATGGGTTCGGAGCCGATCCTCGGCTCCGACTCGGCCCTTGCTTTAGCTTGAGAACTCCTTTTACCAGCTCGAGGCAACCCTATATCCCATGATGCAAGGCGGAACTACCTCAGATCTCGTTTGCCGCTTAGCGAAAGAGGTCTCCTTTGCCAGCTGAGGTAAGTAATTTTTTGTCAAAAAAAGCTTAGTTAGGGATTTATTTCCCCCTTGTTTCCACTTTCATAGTGTGTAGTGTGTTTACAGCCCACCCTATTCCCTTATAGTTCAAAACTTTTAAATTCCTTTGGTAATTGTATAAAAGTTTAGTTAGGCCTAGACCCCATTGGTTAATCCCTACCTGTGTGTCTGTGTGTTAGGGGATTAATTGTGTGTGTTTGTTGGGGTGTGTGTGTGACTTCTTCCTTAGAAAATGTCAAAGGAAGGCAAGGTCTCAGGCTTCAAGAAGTGTGACTCGTGCTGTCAGAAAATGTCTCTGACAGACGGTCACACTTCTTGTGTTTACTGCCTGGGGCCTTTGCACCTGCAGGACTCCTGTGCTTTGTGTCACTCTTTTAGCCAGAGAATCCTGCAGGAACGGAGGAATAAGTTGATCCTCCGTGGCTTACTTAAGCCAGAAGGTTCTCCCTCTAAAACAGGGTCTGGTAAGCCTTCTAAGCCACCGAAGGTTCAGGCTACAGTATCCAAGCCTCCTCCGGTGGCTCCGGCTCCGTCGGAGCCGAGATCGGCTCCGGCTGGAACCAATCTATCTGCTTCCAAAGTAGTGGGTTCGGCACCGATTGGTTCCGACACCCGGTCTACTGTGGCCTTGTCAGCTCCGGCTGGAGCCGACACCTTATCCAGCATCGGAGCCGAGAAACCTTCGGCTCCATCTGGAATCCAGGGGACTTCGGCTCCGATGACTTCGTCCCAAAAGAGATCTCGGTCCCCTTCGTTGCAGAGTATCCACTCGGCTCCGGGGTCTCCTCTTTTGTCGGAGCGGAGCCATCGGAGCCGATCTTCGAGATCTTCCAGGCTGTCTGACCACGACTTAGAGAGGGTGGTAAGCAGGCTGTTGAAGTCGCAGGCACTGGCCCAAATGCTCCATAGCCCGTCTCAGCAGACTTCGCTATTGTTTCACCCTTGAACTTCCTCCTCCGACTCCACACCAGAGTTCGGGCGGAGCTTCGGGACAGCGACTGTTTGCGCCGGAGCCGATACATCCTTCGGCTCCGCTCCTCGGCTCCGATCTCCTCCTTGTGGCCTTCCTTGGAGGGATCCGGTCGTCGGGTTTCCCTTGTTGGCTCGAGGGGCTAGTGGCATCGGACCCTTGTCCGACCCGCTCTCCCTCTCGGGCTTCGCTTTGGTAAGCTCGGCACCGACATCGGCCTCGAGCCTTCCCTCTCAGTGGAGCCGGGAATTCCTGTATCTTCGGTTGGGGATATTCCGGTCTCCCGGGAGGAGCCTTTGAGGTGATGAGGAGTGTCCTGGCTACTGAGCCAGGTCAACGGTCCATCCTCTAGCTCCTCCCTCTTCTGTGCCTGTAGACACCTCTTGCCAGCCTCTTGCTCTCAGGCCCAGGGATCCATCGCCCCAGGTTTCCCCATTGGGAATTTCCTCCTCTTCTGAAGTTTCTCCTGATCCGGCAGGTGAACCCCCTCGGAAGAGGACGTGTAAGAGGAAACACACAGACTCTCCCGAGTCTACTACATCTGATACCGACTTAGATGAGTCGGAGGGTTCCCGATCCCCTCTGAGGATGTCTCCTTTTCAGACATCCTTGAGCTCCTCAAACAGAGGGGGAATTGGCCATCCATTGATCCCTCCGAGGATGAGTCGGTATACCTGGAGGCTTTTGGATCCCGACCCTCCACCTCCTGGGTGTCTCTGCCTTTTGACCCACTTATGCAGGTAGTGGCTCGGAAGGCATGGGCGGCTCCAGATTCTGTGGAACCTGTCCCCAGGAGACCATCCAAGTTTATTACGGCCCCTATGGACAAACAGTTTCTTTCCAAGGGCGTCTCTGTGGATGCTATGGTGGTGGCGGCGGCCACTAAGAAGGAACTGGTGGATCCTTCAGTACCTGTCCAACCTCCTAACAAGGATTCTAGGACCATGGACAGGTATGGAAAGCGGATGTTTTCTTCAGCGACCTTTGCTATGCGTTCGCTGAACTACCTTTGTCACTTCACCAGGCTTCAAAGAGATATTCTCAAGGAACTGGGTGAAGTGGTCCAGGATCCTTCTGCTGCTGGGGCTCAAGAAAAGATTGCCTCACAGCTAGCAATCCTGAATTCCTTATCCAACTCCTCCATGCGGCTCATATCCTATGCGGCCGATGGAGCGAGCAGGCCGCAGGCACAGGAGTTGCTCTTAGGCGCCAAGCCTGGATGCGGCTTTGTAATTTTGGACCCCTTTAAGGCGTCCTTCACTAATACCCCCTTTGATGGTTCGGCTTTGTTCGGACCTCAGGTGAAGGATACCTTGACCAGGTGTGAGCAGGACGGTAAAACTCTTTCTGCCGTTAGAGTCCATTTTCCACCCCTTCTAGACCATATCCCAAGGGTCAGAAGGGAGGGAAGATGTGGTTCCATAAAGCCCAAGGAGCTACACGGACACACGTGGTCAGTTTACCCCCAGAGGCAGAGGGGTAACAATAATAGACGCTGCCCTAGAGGCAGGGGGGGTCCTCAGAACCAGGGCAACAGGGAGTCTCTTCCTGAGAAGCCCTTTCAGCATCCCTGAGGTGCCCGACTGTCCACCCTTGGAGGCAGTCGGGGGAAGGATTTCGCTGTACCCAGTAGCCTGGCATTCCCTCTCACAAGATATGTGGGTACAGTCGATCATATCCGAGGGTTACAAAATCCCCTTCTAAAGGTATCCTGTACCTCAACAATCCCTTCCAGACATCTCACCCGGTCAAAGGGATTTGGCAGAACAGGAGGTTTCAAAGCTCCTAGGAAAAAGAGCCGTCCAGACTGTGCCGGCAGACCAGGTAGGATCCGCGTCTACTGAGATTCTTTTGGTCCCCAAAAGGACGGGAGATTGGAGACCAATATTAGACCTGAGCAGTCTAAACAGATTTGTCAAGAAGGCAAGATTCCGGATGGTCACGCTTTAGTCCATTCTGCCCTTTCTGGGCAAGGACAACTGGATGTGCTCTATAGACCTTCAGGACACGTACTATCACATAAAGATTCACAGGTGCTCCAGAAGGTTTCTCCGCTTTCGGCTAGGGACCAGTCATTACCAATTCAGAGCCCTGCCCTTTGGCCTCACTTCAGCCCCCAGAGTGTTTACCAAATGCATGGCAGTGGTCACAGCTCATCTGAGACGTCAAGGATTCCAGGTGTTTCCTTATTTGGACGACTGGCTCCTCTCCACCACCATCAGGTGTCAGCTTCTTCAGACCAGAGACTACACTCTGCAGCTTTGCAGGAGTTTGGGAATTTCAGTAAATTTCGAAAAATCTTCTCTGCTGCCTTGCCAATCTATCACCTTTATAGGCACAGAATTAAACACCGTCAAAATGTTAGCCAGACTAAGAGATCAAAGAATTCTGGACATCCAAAAATTAGTTCGGATTCTGTTGCAGAGCAGCAAGGTCAAAGCCAGATTTATACTGAAGGTTCTAGGTCTTATGGCTGCGGCCATTGTTCTTCTACCACTGGCTCGCTTCCACATGCGTCTTCTGCAGTGGATGCTATTCACTCAGTGGTCGTACCACAGTCTCCCGATGAGGCACGAAATTTTAGTCACACAGTCGTGCAGAACTCATCTGAATTGGTGGATATCTTCCCCTCTTCTTCATCAGGGCCGACCCTTTGTTCCCCCTCCTCCAGTTGCCACAGTCACTATGGATGCCTCTCTGATCGGGTGGGGGGGGCATTATCAGGGCAGGATGGTCCACGGGACGTGGCAACCCATAGAATACCATCTGCACAATAAATGTCCTGGAGATGAGAGCGGTGCTTTTAACGTTGCAGACCCTCAACGACTTTCTTCCCACGGGGACTATTGCAGTACAAACGGACAACATGTCCGTGGTCTGGTACATCAACAAGCAGGGCGGGACCAGGTCCTATCCGTTGTGTCGAGAAGCTCTCAGACTTTGGCAATGGGCAATCTCCTCTCATCGGTTTCTGATAGCAACGCACATCCCCGGCAGGTCCAACCTCTTGGCGGACAGGCTGAGCAGATCCATTCTGATGCCTCACGAGTGGTCTCTCAATCAATCTGTAGTGGATCAGATTTTTCTGAAGTGGGGCACTCCTTGTTGCGATCTTTTGCTACTCCTCAAAACAACAAGTGCCCGATTTTTCACCCTCTTTCCCTTCCAGGCCAACCCCTGAGAGACTCTCTAACCCAGGATTGGCCCGGGGACTTCTGCGCTTTTCCTCCTTTTCCCTTGATTCCACAAGTCATTCAGAAAGCCACCGTTTTGAAGGCCAAGTTGATTCTCATTGCCCTTATTGGCCTCGACAAATTTGGTTTCCGTCTCTGCATCGTCACCTTCTGGTGCAGCCCTGGCATCTGGACCCAGTTCGGATCTCTTGATCCACCAGTCGGGTCAGCAGCACCGGGCCATTCATTCTCTCAACCTCACTGCTTGGTTGCTCCACTTCCTTCCTAGCCAGGCTACCGATGATCTCTGACTCAGTCAGAGACATCTTAGTGTCTTCTTTAAAGTCGTCCACTAGGACTGTTTATGCTAGCAAGTGGCGGCGTTTTCTATTTGGGCAAATTCCAGGAATATTGATCCCTTTACTGCTCCTGTACATTCTGTTTTAGATTTCCTGGCTGAGGTTTTTCATTCAGGATCCTCTTCATCTACAGTTAAAGTTCAACTGGCTGCTATTTCCAAGTATCATGTTGGCTTGCATGACAATAACATTATGTCTCATAGATTATGCAAGGCCTTTCTGAGAGGAGTTTTTCTCCTAAAGCCACCTATAAAGCATCCTCCTCCGCAATGGGATCTAAACTTAATGTTGGCATCCTTGATGCTACCTCCTTCGAACCGTCTGCTTCATGTTCTTTGAAGTTATTGACCTGGAAAACTATATTCTTACTGGCTGTCACTTCAGCAAGAAGGGTTTCGAGATTCAAGCTCTCTGCATTCGTTCCCTTACTTGGTTTTCATAAGGACAGGGTATCCTTAAGAACGAACCCGTCCTTTCTCCCCAAAGTTGTGTCTCAAACCAATATTAACCAATCTATAGATCTACCAGTCTTTTTCCCAAACTATTCCGACAGAGCTGAACAGAAGCTTCATTTTTGGATGTCCATCGTCAGCTCAGGTACTATTTGCATAGAACTAAACAATTCAGGAAATCGGACCAATTATTTGTCTCCTATGCAGAAAACAGGATAGGTCTTCCAGTTTCTAAAGTGACCTTATCCAGATGGTTGACTTCCACCATTTCCTATGTGTACTCTCTCAGAGGCAAGCAGCTATCTTCTAAACCAAAAGCACACTCAACCAGGAGTCTATCCACTTCTGCAGCCTTTCAGGATAGACTACCCATTGATACCATTTGTGCAGCAGCTACTTGGGCCACGCCTCATACCTTTGTCTCTCATTACAAGTTAGACTTGGCCTCCAGAGACAGGGCCAGTTTTGGTTCCACAGTTCTCAAGAGTCTGTTCCATTGAGCCACCGGGGTACAGGTGGTAGGGTGGCGGTCCCATCCAGCAAGAATGAAGGCGAGATTGACAACTTAACATTTAGAAGTTATGTACCTACCATAACGTTCCATGTTAGTTGTCTTCTCGCCTTCTTTCTTCCTCCCTCCTTCCCCCTGGCCTGGACAGATCTTGAAGAGTTCCTATCAGGTTGTTTTCCTCCTGAGCCTTCATATGAGGACTCTTATTATGAACTTGTTTTCCTAATTATGTTAGGTTAGTCCTTAGCAGGGTAGGTTAGCTACCAAACGAGATCTGAGGTAGTTCCGCCTTGCATCATGGGATATAGGGTTGCCTCGAGCTGGTAAAAGGAGTTCTCAAGCTAAAGCAAGTGCCGAGTCGGAGCCGAGGATCGGCTCCGAACCCATCCAGCAAGAAAGAAGGTGAGAGAAGACAACTAACATGGAACGTTATGGTAGGTACATAACTTCTAATTTCTTGTAAACCTCCTTACCTGATTTTCCATAAGAATATGGTTTCTTTGAGAACTAATCCTATGATCATCCCAGAAGTGGCAACCAAAATGAACATTAATCAAACCATTAATTTACCAGTATTCTTCCCAAGATTTTCTAACAAAGGAGAATGTACTCTGCATCTATTAGATGTCCACAGACAGCTTAGATTTTATCTCCATAGGACTAAAGATTTCAGAAAATCTGATAATCTGTTTGTAGTTTACACTTTAGAAACACTGTGGCCTAGCATGGCTTTAGGAAAAGCTACAAACAGATTAGCTTCTTTTTTGTCTGATTCATCATCTTTTCCTCCTGTCCCCTTCCAAATGTTCTCACGTGGTACTCCTCTTTGATTAAATGGACCAAACCAGGAACGTTATCATTGCACAATTTCAGTTGTTTTTTCCAGGTTATATTCTGGTACAGAATTTAGGTGTTCTATTTTATGACATAATAAGAGACTTTGTTGGCTGATAAGCCGGCACACCCGAGCTGAGATATTTGGAGGAAGCGACGGATTTTGGGTAGGGGAGGAGTCAGAGTCCGAGATCCACAGTGTCTAAAGGAGCCAAGGTCAGGATCCAATTGGATCTGATAATCCAAAGGTTAAGCTGGACAAAAAGAAGGCAACACAGATCTGTCGTTATGATGAGTACATAACTTTTGATGTTATGTGATCCTATCTCGCCTACATTCTGAATGATGGGTTCGGAGCCGATCCCTCGGCTCCGACTCGGCACGCTTATGCCAAAGAGCGAAGTCTCTTATTGGCTGAGCTTACTATATCCCAGGATGCACCACCATCAGTCCCCCAGATCTCGTTTGCCGCTTAACTGCAAGGACGTGGTCTCGAGCTGGCTGGGCTGAGTAGCTTTTATTAACTACTTTTTCTGTCAGTTTTGTGCTTGTATTTCACAAAAGCCGTTTTAACGGCTATTGCTGCCTATTGCTGCCTGTTGTGTACGATTGAGTAGTGGAATTTCTTGTGGGTGATTGGGTAGAGTTTGTTTCGCCCCCCTTTCAATCCAGGGCCTTTTCGGTCAAACTGTATAACTGAACCTTTTAGTGTTTTAAAGTTCCGGTTATTACACCTAAGGTTGTGTTTTACACTGTTTCTGTAAGCCTTGGTTTTTGTCATAGCGATTCTACAGTTGTTAAATTTCCTGTCAGAAATTGTTTAACATCATGTCTCAAGCCCCTAGGCCTTCGGGCTTTAAAAAATGTACTAAATGTGCTTTTAAGATGTCTGTTACTGATGACCATCTACTTTGTGTTTATTGTTTAGGGGCAAAGCACTTGCAGGAGTCATGCAGCGTATGTCACGCTTTTTCCTCTAGGGTCCTCCAGGAGAGGAAAAATAAATTAATTCTTAAAGGGTTGATTAAACCCTCTTTTGAAGAAGCCTTGTCTTCGCTCCGACTCCTGCCAAAAGAAAGGGCTTGGCTCCGACCAGTCCGTCGGATCCGACTGCCAAGAGACCTAGGCAGGCCTCTCCTTCGGCTCCAAAGACTTGGGCCGAGGTCGAACGGTCTGCCTCGATGCCTCCAGTATCGACTCCTGGCCGGGCCGATGGCTGGGGCATCGAGGCGGGTCACCTTCGGCTCCACTGCTGTCGAGCCGACAAGGGTCGCCGCTCAGACACTTCCTCCTCGGCCGAAGTCTACCTCGGCACCGATGGAATCTGGTGTGTGTGTTTCCTCGGCGCCGATTCTCATCGAGTCGCCTCGAGCCGGTCCCCTAGTCCCTTGGGGCCGAGGGAGGTCTTCTCGAACCCGTTCTGTTTCCTCTCGGTCTTGAGAATGTCGGATTCTGATATAGACAGGGTGCTCCAAAGACTTTTCCAGTCCCCAGTCTTCCAAAATTTGTTTCGGCTCCGACCCAGTTGGCTTGAGCCGATGGCCATGACCCACCCATTGCTATTCCTCCTCCGACTGCTTGGCTCCGTGAGCAGGTGCTCTTGGAGCCGGTGGAGATCTCAGGGTCGGCTCCGACCCTTACTCCAACCCGGGCCTCGGGTCCGAGTTTGGTCGCTGGACTTCTTCGGCTGGACCCGAGGGTGATGTTTGGGACCGATGCTTTCGGTTCCGAGCCTCCCTCTCGGTGCTTGGCTGCGGGACTTCCGTCTACTATCATGGCCCGGAGACTGGGCGCTCCCAGGATTCTGGAGGTCCGGCTTTCAGAGCCATGAGGAGTGCCTTGGCCAAATCCTCTTGACCATCTCTCCGGTTTACCAGCACCTTCCTGGGCGTGGAGACTGGGTCTTTGGCAGTTCCCTGTCCGTAGCCAGCGGAGCCCGAGGCCTGAGGTTACCCCAGTGGGGTTCCCTCTTCCTGAGGGTTCTTGAGTCATCTCCAGAGGAACCCCAAGGAAGAGATCGTGCAAGAGGAAGCACGTGGACTCCCCGAGTCTATCACATCGGACACGGATATGGATGATGCAGAGGGTCCCTAAGTCGTCCTCGGATGATGTCTCCTTTGCAGACATCTTAGAGATCCTCAAACAACGAGGCGGCTGGATGTCCAAACCCCTCTGCGGACGAATCAGTGCTCCTCAAGGCCTTTGGGGCTCAGCCCTCCGCCTCCTGGGTATCTCCGCCCTTGACGAGCTTCTGGATTTAGTTTGTCGAGGCGTGAACACCCGGATACTGTGGAACCAGTCCCTTCTCGTCCAAACAAATTCTTATCTGCTCCCCGAGAAGGAGTTCCTTACTAAAGGCGTGGCTGTAGATGCCATGGTGGTGGCATCTGCTACACAGCAGGACGTGGCAGAGGCTTCAACGTCCATCCATCCTCCTAATAAGGAGTCTAGGAGTATGGATAGGTGGGAAGCACCCTGACTTCAGCGGCCTTTACCTTAAGGTCTCTGAATTATTTGGCACATTTTACCAGGCTTCAGAGGATCTGGTCAAGGAGTTGTCAGACTCCCTCTCGGGTAACCTACCTGAGCAGCTAGCCCAGTCCGTTAGCTCTCAGTTGGCTATCCTTCGTCAATTGCTAACTCGTCCATGAGGCTCATATCCTATGCGGCCGAAGGGCGGGTAGAGCGGCAGGCACAGGCGTGGCTCTCGTGACAGGCCTGGCTCCGCTTGTGTCAGTTCGGAGGCCTTCAAGTCTTCCTTCGCCCGACGCTCCCTTTGATGGTTCCTCATTGTTTGGACCCAAGGTGAAAGACACCCTTACCGCTGTGAGCAAGAGGGAAAAACGTTATCTGCCGTAGGGGCCCGTTATTCCACTCCCTTCGGCCTTACCCCAAGGCCAAAGGAGGGAAAATGTGGTTCGAAAATCTCGCAAGTTTTCTCCCAACAGCAGGAAGATTCCCGTCCAGAGGCAGAGGGCGGGAAATTTTTCAGGGAGGCGCCGTCCCAGAGGCGGCAGAGGGCCCGCAATTCTGGAGACCGCGAGTCCTTTCGTGGCTCTTCAGCCTCCCACGACATGAGGGATTGCCCGGCTGTGCTGCTCGGAGCCAGTCGGGTGTCGTTGCCAAGCACCTAAAAGCCTGGGAGTCAATCACTCAGGACAGATGGGTGCTTGGATAATTGCCGGAGGTTACACCATCCCATTCAAATACTCACCCCTCCGTCCAAGAGAATCCCGGACCCACCACCCAGTCAAAGGGAAATAGCAGCCGCAGAAGCTTCAAAGCTGCTACATAAAGGAGTCATCCAACCGGTCCCCACAGACCAAATCGGATCAGGAAATTACTCCAGGTTCTTTTTAGTGCCAAAAAAGACAGGGGACCTGAGACCAATATTGGATCTCAGCAGACTGAACCTATCCGTTCGAAATCCAAATTCGAATGGTCACGTTGCAATCCATTCTCCCGTTGTTGGAGAAGGATGTTTGGATGTGCTCCATAGACCTCAAGGACGCCTATTATCACATACCGATACATCAGGCGTCCAGAAGGTATTTGCGCTTCAGCCTGGGAGCCAGTCATTACCAATTTTGTGCTCTGCCCTTTGGTCTCACCACAGCCCCAGGGTGTTCACCAAGTGTTTGGCAGTAGTGACGGCTCACCTGAGGAGCCTTGGATTCCAAGTGTTTCCCTATCTCGACGACTGGCTCCTGACTGCCACCACCAGGCATCTACTTATGGACAACCTCAAAGCCACCATCTCCTGGGTGTTTCCCTGGGGATTACATTCAATTGGTCAAAGTCTGTCTTGCTGCCCTCTCAGCGCATAAAGTTTATAGGAGCAGAGATAGACTCAAGATTGATGCGTGTCTTTCTTCCTGCCGAAAGGATCCGAACCTTACAGGGCCAAGTTCAAGCTCTGATCTCGAGATCCAAAGCCCCAGCCAGGATGGTCCTACAGGTTCTAGGCTCAATGTCTGCCACGGTACTTTTAGTTCCTCTAGCAAGGTTACACATGAGGATTCTTCAGTGGCTCTTATCAACTCAATGGTCCTTTCAAGATCTTCCCCTCAATCATCACATCATGATTACGGAAATATGCAAAAGGGACCTGCGCTGGTGGCTTCAGACATCCAACTTGGATCAGGGAAAACCCTTTGTTCTCCCCCCTCCAGTGGTTACCCTGACGACAGATGCCTCCCAGATAGGGTGGGGGGGGGCATTGTCTGGGCAGGCTAGTTCAGGGCTCCTGGCTTCCGGACGAAGCTCTTCTCCACATCAACGTGTTGGAGATGAGGGCTGTACTTCTGTCCCTACAGGCCTTACACAAGTTCCTTCCTCAGGGCATCATCGCCATCCACACAGACAACATGTCGGTGGTTTGGTATCTGAACAAACAAGGAGGGACCAGATCGTATCCCTTTGCAGAGAGGCCATGAGAGTGTGGGAATGGGCTGTAGCTACCAACCGCTTCTTGGTAGCGACCCACATCCCGGGAAAGTCAAATGTATTGGCGGACAAATTAAGCAGGACAATTCTCTCTCCTCACGAATGGTCTCTAAACCGCAGTAGCAGCCCAGGTTTTCAAGAGATGGGGGCGCGTGCTGCGACCTATTTGCGACTCCACAAAACACCAAGTGCCAAAGGTTCTTCTCCTTGATTCCACATCAGGAAGTACCGGCCATGGATGCTCTAGCACAACCCTGGCCAACAGGGTTGCTTTATGCTTTCCGTCCAATTGCACTCCTCCCCAAAGTCATTCAAAAGCTTCTCAGCTAAGGTCTTCAATGATTCTGATTGCCCCATACTGGCCTCGTCAGATATGGTTTCCTTACCTGAAAAAGCATGCAGTGGACGATCCGTGGACCTTAGACCTGATCCCGGATTTGCTAATCCATCAGTCGGGACATTGGCATCAGTCCCTTCAATCTCTAAAATTGACAGCTTGGCTCCTCCACTTCCGACCTTAGTTAGAAGTCACACACTAGACCGGAAGTTGTTCACATTTTGTCTTGACCCACAAACCCACCACTAACAAATTGTACCTCAGTAAGTGGAAGAGGTTTGCTATCTGGGCTCAACTCAAGGGCTTAGACCCTATCACTGCTCCTGTCCCAGAGGTTTTGAAATTCTTAACATCCCTATTTAATCAGGGATCTTCTGTCTCAACTATTAAAGTTCAACTAGCTGCTATCTCTAAATTCCATGAATCCACGGATCCTCCTTTGATGAGCAGCAGGCTATGCAAAACATTCATTAAAGGTGCGAGTCTGTTAAGACCACCAGTTTTTCATCCTGCACCTCCGTGGGATCTTGATTTAGTGCTTCGCATTAACATCTCCCCTTTTGAACCGCTGCTACATGCAATTAAAATATCTGTCATGGAAAACGGCATTCTTAGTGGCTATTACTTGCAAGAAGAGTCTCAGAGCTTCAAGCCCTGTCTATTAAACCACCATATCTGATTTTCCACAAAGATAGAGTATCTCTTAGGCCTAATCCATCCTTTGTCCCAAAGGTCTGCTCTAGTTTCTGTCTTCAACAATCTCTAGAACTACCAGTTTTCTTTCCAAAATTCTCTAATGAAGCAGAATACACTCTCCATAAATTGGATGTTCACAGGCAATTACGCTTCTATTTAGACAGGACTCAGCAACCGTAAGTCAGACCAGTTGTTTGTGTCCTTCTCAGATAATAAATTGGGCCAAACCATCACAAAAGCTACAATCTCAAAATGGATCAGAGATTGCATAACTCAGGCCTATTCTTCTTCAAATAAGCAACTTGCATCATCTATCAAAGCTCATTCTACCAGAGCTATGGCTACTTCTATAGCTTTTCATTCCAAGCTCGCTATTTCGGAAATTTGTGCTGCGGCTACTTGGTCCAACCCGCACACTTTCATTTCCCACTACAAATTGGATGTGGCATCTAAAGGACGAGCTTCATTTGGTTCCACGGTACTCAGGAGTGTTTTCCAGTGAGCCACCCAGGATTCAGGTGCTAGAGACGCTGTCCCATCATTCAGAATGTAGGCGAGATAGGATCACATAACATCTTTTAGTTATGTACTCACCATAACTTCAGATGTTTGGGATCCATCTCGCCAACATTCCTGATACCCACCCTCCTTCCCCCTGCCTTGCAGATCAGAAGAGATAGAACGGTTTTGAGCTCCACTGTTTTTATCTTGTTTCATCTGACGATGTTATATAAGCAGGGTATGCATGTGTGCATGTATGCGGACAAACTAGATCTGGGGGACTGATGGTGGTGCATCCTGGGATATAGTAAGCTCAGCCAATAAGAGACTTCGCTCTTTGGCATAAGCGTGCCGAGTCGGAGCCGAGGGATCGGCTCCGAACCCATCATTCAGAATGTAGGCGAGATGGATCCCAAACATCTGAAGTTATGGTGAGTACATAACTAAAAGTTTTTCAGTTACCTGTCAGACCTTTACAAATCAGGACGTACTTATGCCTTTTTGAAGGTTTGTTTGATCATCTTAGCTTGCCTACTTTTAGCAGTCTCCCTTATTTATTTATTTATTTATTTATGTATTAATTAATTATTTCCATTTGTTTAGCAGGATGGCCCAGTTGAGTAAATACTACTGCTTATCAGTGAACTCCCAGGAAGAATTCCATAAACATCAAGACAAACATTAAGTTAACACGACATTAACAGTCAAAAGTAATCCGAAGTTACTTACATAAGAGAAAATGTATATGTTTTGAATAACAGAATTATGCAGAGGATTGAACATAGTAAGTACATACAAAGAATGACATCTATGGTGTAACTATGCACCTATTTAAAATATCAGGTTACATTTGTACAAACTGAAGGCAAGAACAACTACGTCATATAAATACAGAATAATTTCCTATGGGCGAAGTGAATTATAGAAAAAGTAATTTGAATGACACAGATAAAGGCGAGGACACAGAAAATAATAATTAATAGGATTATAGAGTAAAAGTATAAACATAGAAAGAATGCAATCAGAAAACAAAAAGAAAGTGGAAGAGATTAAGGAGATTTAGAATAATAATAATCTGTCAGTAAGTAATCCTTAAATAGAAGAGCAAAAAAGCAAATTATGTCATCAAATAGTAAGAATGAATAGATTAAAATAGCATTCATTATCAGTAAGTCATCCTTTGATACAAGTACAAGATGAAGTGGATGTAAGGTAGCATTTGAGCTTATGGTAATGTTGTCTTGTATTTCTTTCTGCCCTAATCTCTACGGTGGAAGAATTCCATAGTTTAGCTGTATAGTATAGAGTATCCTCATAATGTTTATTGGATTTAGTGAATGTTATTTTCTGTTCCCAGTCAAGCAGTTCCTAAAAGTGGTACTCCATCTCAGATACCCAGGAAGTAAACTACTCCGCCATGTGACCTCAGGTATGTTTTAGAGAGGCTAACCATGGCTACCTTTAAACCTGTTGCTTTGACTCCACAGAAGTATGTTTCCTGGAAAATACTGATGTCCTTACATTCACTGGTGCAGTATTCTTAACATATGGGGATTCCCTGCCGTGGAAGCCCGATGTTCGGCCAATCTACCAATGACTCCTGAGGCTTTAAAGGTATGCTTAATGTCACCCAAACGCTCCTTGTGTAGCATAGGGTATAAAGGTGATGTTCAGGCCTACTATAGTCAGAACAACTTTGCCACCAATCCAAACGTATCTTTTTACCATTAGTCTGTTTACCTGCATCTGTTTTCTGTCAGTTGAACGCATTTTCGTTCTCCAGTGACTATCTACGCCTGTTTGCTGACTCCTTTGCAGTTGCAGATAAGTGCTCTATTGTTTTTTTTTGTTTGTTTGTTTTTTTTCTTGTCTTGTCTTGTGCTCCTTGGGGTTAATGTCATCCAGGAAGGGTAAATGCCAGTGTGGGAGACAGATTCCCCATAAAGACCACCACAATAAGTGTCTTTTTTGTCTAGGAGCTTCTCATGACCATACGTCTTGTTCAGTTTGTGAGGCTTTCATCCCAAAAACCCTTTGCAGTAGACTTTCTTCCCTTTATTTGTATCTTGAGAACCAGCATCTTAAGCTTCTCACTAAAGATACAATGGAAGGAATCTCTCACCCCAAGGGTCAGGCTTTAGGGAAGAAGGTGAAAAAGGTACAACTGGAATCTTCCACTGTCCAGTCTCTGCCAGGTGCTTCTCCCAAGGTCATAATAAACCCGGAGGCTTGCCCAGCTGTGTTGTCGGATTTCTCAACTACGACTGTGTTGGAGGCCAGTGAGGATCCGGCTGGCAGCATGGCCAAAGAATGTTTCCAAGCATTTGTCTCAGATGTTCAGGGGGAACCATGGTTGATTTTTTCTGAGGGGCCTAGGGGAGTTCCTCCATTTTTAGTTGAAGAAGTTCCTACTGTGATTCTCAACTGTCATCCTGGGTCTGAGCCTTCTCAGTTTTTTGAAGGGGGACATTCTCTTAAAAAAGAAACATAAACTTAAATGTGTTTTTCCTGCTCCTAGGGATCCACAGAGTTAGTGGCAGGCCTTTACTCAGGGGCTATCTACTGCTTTAATGACCCCAAAGCCTCCTTAATGGGTTTCTATTCCTCATTTCTTTCTCTCCTCTACTCCCATTAAAAGGCCTAGAGAACAGAATTCTTCTGAGGATGAGTCGGATTCTGATGACGAATCCCTGACTTATTCTACTCAAATTCTTTCTCTTTTGCACGTGGGTCAGAGAAGGAGGAATCTATTAGTCCTGATGTTCCTTTTGAGGAAATTTCCTTTGAGGACACACTCTTTAGGATGCTGGATTTTTTTAAGTGGGATTGTGCTCAGGTCTCTGATATCCATAAGAGGTACTATGAGTTACTGCAATTGGAATCTCCGAAGCCTGCGGCTATTCCTTCTGTTTTGGCTGCTTTGCTGGATACTTTTTCCAATGCCTGTAAAGCCCCTGATGCTGTGCCCCCTGCTCCCAAGAAACCTGACAGGTTTTATAGGGTGCCTGAGGATTGTTATTTTTTATATAAATGTCCTTCTGCTGACCCCTCTGTAGTATCTGTAGCCTCTGATAAGCTGTCTCAATTGCTTCTTTTGCCCAAGTTATTGCCTTCTGACAAGGACAGCAGAGCTGTAGAAAGGCTGGGTAAGAAGGTTTACACTTCTGCTACCCTAACTTTTAGGGCTATTAATTATCAGACTCTTATGTCTAGGTATGTGTTGGCTCTTCTTTCTCATGCTTGTCAACTTATTTCTGTTTTTCCAGACTCTGAGGGTAAAACTTTTGTTCTTTCTTTCCTAGGGACTTCCTCTTCATTGTATTAAATATAGTTATGATGCAGCAGATGGCACTTCTAAGGCTGCTGTTTTTGGTTTAATGATGAGAAGGTGTTCTTGGCTTAGGCTTCAAACTCTACCTGATGATATTAACTCATTATATCCAAGTAATGCCACCAGGTGCATCTGCATTTAACTCCTACTGACACCTCTAAGCGTCAAATATTGCTTTTTCAAATTTACATCAATAATTCCAAAATCATACTAGGTATAAGTTTTTAAAAGATTTCATCTTAAAGCTTATGTAATGGCAAACTCAACTGCATTAATATTTGACCTCTGTGTAGTGCAGGTAAAGAAATATTAACTGTTGTTTTTATTATATTAGTTTATATAGATATAATTTTCACTTTTTTCTAAATATCTCAACAATCAAGTAATACATACAGAACCCCTTAGCCTAATAAGAAAGTTCTCAGCTAGATGAATAAAAGCATCTACATCACAACATCGACAGCTTAGGTTGTTGAATCCTAAAACATCGACACCTAAGCGTCGTAAGCTAACAATAGCGAATGGCCACATCATCGAATTCTTTCCTCAGGAAAGAATTCGGGTGGCCGCCCGTAAACAAAATAAACAAACACACCCAAACATAGTGGGGGGCTTTGCCCCCCCCTGATGTGGGGGCTGCACCCCCCCAACTAAATATACCAACTCCGAGATCACTCTACATTGGGGAAAGGGCAAATCCACGATAACGGCCACGTGAATTCTTTCTCGGGGAAAGAATTTGATGATGTGGCCATTCGCTATTGTAAGCTTTTGACTCTTAGGTGTCGATGATTAAGCATTCGACAGCCTAAGCTGTCGACAGTTCAATAGGAACTCGAATAAAATGCAATTGACAGTATGTGTGTACCTTGAGTGGTTGCTAAGATATTGTAAGTTGTTTACAAAATATTACAAACTTAATAGTTACTTTGTTTACTGTGACTTATAAATTTCAGTTTAAGACCTAGAATCTAAAGAATGCTACCACTATAAAAATAGATTGTGCTGGAGAGTTTGCCATTTATACTTCTTTTATAACCCCTAAGGTTCCAGAGATAAGAATATTTGAAATACGAGGACATAATTTGATTCTTGTCATAAGGCTTAGGCTCCACCCATTGGCAGTTACAGTGCAAACTTCCTGAGCTCCATTGGAGTGAATGAGTTAAGGCTAAGTTGATTGATGGTCCTCTGGATTCTAAGCTTTTGTTTGGGGAAGCTGCTGCTGGTTTGTTTAAGTCCCTTCAGGGTAAGGGTAAGGCCTTACACAGGAACTTAAATGTGTTTGTTTTTCCTGTGCCTAACTTTCAGATAAACTACCCTGATAACCCTGCCTTTGTTTGTAGGCAATTCTGCCCTTCTACTAAAGGTAAGAACAGTGGCCAGTGGGCTCCTCCTGCTAAGGCTCCTCAGTTTTCAGGGACTCCGAAGCCTTCCTTTTCAGACAAATCAGGTGCTGTATGATTATCATTCCCTTCCCAGCTGCATTCATCTTTCTTTTAGCCTTTCTCTTTCTCTTCCTGTTTGGCTTCAGATCACTTAGGATTCTTGGGTTCTGTCATTCATTCGTCAGGGGTACTTAATGGTGTGGAAATCCTGTCCTCCTTTTATGGGCATTCCTCATCCTACTTGGAAGCAACTTCCCTTTTTTCCAGAAGTTCTTCAAAGTATCTTGACTCGTGGTACTATTTAAGAGGTGCCTGTGTCCCAAAGGGGGAAAGGGTTCCATTCCAGACTGTTGCTAGTGCCCAGGAAAGAGAGCACTTGGAGACCTATTTTAGACCTCTCTCATTTAAACACTTTCCTTAATGTGCCTTCCTTTCAGATGTTGTCCCTTCAGATTCTCTTTCCTCTCTTCCTCCCTCAGGCCTATATGGTGTCTCTGGATCTTAAGGATGCTTATCTCCATATTCCGATCCATCCTCTTTTTCAGGAAGTTTTTGCGTTTCTCTGTTGATTCCTGACATTTTCAATTCTCTGTTTTGCTCTTTGGCTTTTCTACTGTCCCAAGAGTGTTCACCAAATGCCTTGCCCCTGTGATTGCTTTTTGCAGTCTTCAAGGGATCCATATTTTTTCTTACTTGGATGACGTTGATTTAGGCATCCTTTCCTGAGACTCTTTTGCAAAATCTTCATTTTGACATTTCCCTTCTTCAGAGTCTGGGATTCACTATAAATTTCAAAAAGTCTTCTCTGACTCCTCAGCATCAGGTTTTTCTGGGTTGCAGGGTTCAGATGGTGCCAGTGCTAGCTTACCTGCTCCCTCCAAAGGTTTTAACTCTCATTTCTTTCTCTCCCAGTCTTCCTTCCTCTGGTTTCCATTACTTCCAGGGAGTTTCCTGAGAGCTCTGGGATTTCATGGCATCCACCATTCTAATGCTTCCTTTGGGCAAACTTCACATGAGAAAGTTTCAATGGTTTCTGAAGTCAATGTGGCTTCAACATACATATCCTGTAGACTTTGTAGTTCCTCTTCTTCCTTGTCTCAGACAGGAACTTCACAGGTAGATTTAGCAGTTGTCTCTGAATCCAGGGATCCCTTTTCACCCCCTTCCCTTTCAGGAATTGTTCACAGATGCTTCAGACGTGGGATGGGGGGGTGACATTTGGCTCCCTAAAAGTTCAGGGGGGTGTGGTCACCAGCAGAAGGAGCACATCGGTGTCAAAGTGATGAGAGCTCTTCTGCTGGCTCTTTAGGACTTTCATACTCTTTTCTGTCTGGGGCCTCTCAAGGTGTTCACAGACAATACCACAGTGATGTGGTGTATCAACAAATAGGTAGGAATGAGATCTTATCTTCTTTGCTGGTTGGCAGTTCTGGTATGGGATCTTGCTGTCAAGTATCTAGTGACTCTAGGCAGTTTATATCCCTTTTGGTCAGAACATTCTGACAGACACTCTGAGCAGGTCCTTAACTCAGTCCCATGAATGGGTGCTTCACAGGGATGTGTTTCTGGAGATTATCCAGCAATGGGGTACTCCTTAACTGGATATTTGTGCCTCCACTCTGAACAGACAACTTCCTCCGTTTTGTGCCAGAGTCCCAGGTCCTCTGGTGTGGAAGGTGGATGCCCTCTCATTTTCTTGGAAGGAGGTATTTCTTTATGCATTCCCTCCCCTTCCTCTCATTCAAGATGTCCTGTTCAAAATTCAGCAGGATGCTCCCAAAATCTTGATGGTGACTACATTTTGGTCACAACAACACTGGTTCCCTCTTCTTCTGCATTTAGCCAGGGGTAATCATCAGAAGTTACTTCACAGGATGAATCTACACTCACAAGACAAGGGATCTCTCATCCATCCCCACCTGTCCACATTTAAACTGACACTGTGGGTGACTAGATTTTGATTCCTCATAGACACCTTTTTTTCGGAGGATGTGCCGCAAGTTCTGCAGGAGGCAGGAAGCCTAGTACTAGGAAATCCTACTTATCCAAATGGAAGAGGTTTTCTATTTGGTGTCTCTCTCGTAACATGAACCCAGTTACTGTGGATGTTCCTTGGGTTCTCTCTTATTTTTGTGAGTAGCTCAATGCTGGTTTAGCCCACTTAACAGCTATCTCTGCTTGTCTGCCTTTTTCTCCTCCTTTAGTATATAGGTTTGAGGTGAAACAATTTCTTAAGGGTGTCCTTAATATTAGACCTCCCTGGAAGCCTGTTCTTCCTCCCTTGGATCTTAATTTAGTTTTGGAAAAGTTGACTCAGGCTCCTTTTGAGCCTGCTGCTTCAGCTTCCTTGCAGCGTTGTTCCTGGAAGACTGTTCTTTTGTAAGCTCTTACTTCTGCCAGACAGTATTCTGAGTTACAGTCCCTTATGGCTTGTCATTCTTTTTTGATCTTTCATGAGGACAGAGTGTCCTTGTACACTAACCCTTGTTTTATGCATAAGATGGTTAATAAATCCTCACTTAATCAATCTATTAATCTGCCTACTTTTTTCCCCTCTCCACAAACTGAAAGTGAGCGTGTGCTGCATACTTGGATGTGCATAGGCAACTCAGGGTTCATTTGGATAAGACTAAGGCTATTAGAAAATCTGATCAGTTAGTTGTTTATTTTCATTCTAGATCTTTGGGACTTGCTGTATCCAAGCAAACTATTTCTTCTTGGATTTCTAAGGCTGTTTCTTTTTGTTACACTTTTTATAACAAGAGCCCTTCCTCCTCAGTGAAGGCTCATTCCACTAGAACTGTGGCTTCTTCTGGTGCTTTTTTCAAGGGCTTGGATGCTAATTCTATTCTTGAATCAGCTACCTGGACTTCTGTGCATACCTCTAGCAAGCACTACAACGTGGATGGTATCTCTAGAGCTGTGGCTGGTTTTGCTAGTGCCATTCTTCATGTCTTTTTAGGGGACTCTGCTGCTTCTTCCCCCTCCCTAGTTTCCTCTTGAGGTTTGGCACTCTCCCATATGTTAAGAATACTGCAGCAGTGAATGTAAGGACGTAGTACAGTTGTGTAAAATCTTACCATAATGATAGATGTCCATGCCTTCACTGCTGAAATATTCACTCCCTCCCTCCTCTCCTCTCCCCCTAGTCCTTTGCCTTCCTGGATGTGCAGATTACCTCTTGGGTTCCTTGGACTCGTGTTCCTACTGGGGCAATCAGTTCTGACTGTGGTAGGCCTGAACTTCACTTTATGCCCTATTGTATGCAAGGAGCATTTGGGTGATGTTCTCTGTACCTTTAAAGCATCAGGAGTCTTTGGTAGACTGGCCAGATGTCAGGCTTCCGTGGCAGGGAATCCCCATCTGTTAAGATTACTGCAGCAGTGAAGGCAAGAACATCTACTGTTATGGTAAGATTTCACGCAATTGTACTTTTTGGTGGCTGCAACAACTGCAAGACTTATGTGTAGAGAACCTTTTGTGATACTCCACAGGGACAGAGTCATTGTGCGTACAAACCCTAAAGTGGTGCATAACTTACTTTAAATCAGGATGTTCACCTCCTTGTGTTTTTGATAAACCCACAGAGCAAGGGAGAGAGAGCCTTGTATATTTTATGCATACTCAACTGGCTCACAGATAGGATGCAGAAAATCAAAATGGGAAAGTTGCTTCCATAAAGGGACCACTCACCAGTGGAGTCTCCCAGGTTTCTGTGCTGGGACCTCTCCTGTTTAGCATCTACTTTTCTGAAGTAAAAGCCAATACCAAAGGGCTCCGACTGATTGTGTTTGCAGATGACTGCAAGCTAGGAGCAATCACTGAATCCCCAAATGAATTATCCATTCTGCAGCAAAGTTTTTCCTAAATAAATAATTAGTGCAGAAATCATAGACTGAAACTAAATGTCAAAAATGCATTATTATATCCTTTGGGAAGCCATTTACCCTAGGGAACTACCATATTGACAATACACTCCTAAGAGCTGACCCAATGATTTGGGAACTCATGTAAACAGTGACCAAAATGTTGACCAACATGTATCCAATGTAGAAAGTCTTTCTGTATTGCACAGCTTATAAACAAAAGGATTGTGCCTAGGTCTAGTGATGTCATTGTCCTCCTTTACTCAGTCCTTATTAGGCAAGTTATTGAGAATAATGCCCCTTTTGGCATGTATCTGTCCAGACACATGCAACAACTAGAACACCCATAGAGATACCTTGCTAAAGAGATACAAGGCCTAACAATATGTCCTACATTGACTGACACAAAGCCCTGTCATTATGCATAGTATCTTACAGACTGCTAAGAGGTGATCTGTGTCTGGCATCCTCCGATCCAGTACTGATGGATTTACTACATTTCAGCAGGTCATATGGCGTCAGTAATACTCAATCTAGGGATCTAAACCTCTTCTACTACATGAACAGAATAGTTTGGAGGGACAGGTTTATCTTGCAGAGGATCCCACTGCTCTGGAATAGACTCCCTGTCCACATAAAACAAAGTTCATCCCTGCCGTATTCAAGCGCAACTTAGAATTATAGATAGGAAACTAATAGAGAGAGGCAGCTCCTAAATGCTTTATCCCATGCATGGGTCCCCTCAAATTATGTATGGCATGATCCCAGTTATTCTCATTGGGGTAATATATGATGGGTAAGGCTAATCTTAACCTCATTTATCAAGGGTACCAGAACTTGTCATAGATTTGGGATGCATGGCTAGGCTTAAAAAGATCCTTGTGGCTGTTAGCCAAGTACACACCCATGAACCTAAAAAGGAAAATTGGCTAGGCTTGATGGATCTCTGAACCTATACACAGACAGCTGAGAGCCTATTTCGACAAAACTGAAGGAATCACAAAATCAGGTCGTCTATATTCCTTCTTTGGAAAGGGTAGGAAAGGAAACTTGTCAATAAGCAAACTGTGAAAATGTCTTTCTCACTGCATTGTGTTTTGTCACAATTTGCATGAGAAGCCTGTGCCAGGCTGTGTAACTATGCATTCCACTAAAGCCATAGCACCCACTACAGTATTCCTTGGCGGGATTAGTACTTAGTCAGTTTTGGAAGTTGCTACCTGCTCATCGTTCCAAACCTTTTTCACATATTCCAGTTTGGGGTCTGTATCCAGCAGCAGGGTGGGGTTTGCCATAGCCATTCCCCAGATTCTGCTCTCCAGAGAGTTCAGTCAGAGTCAGCTACCAAGTGGTGCTTATGCTTTTGGGATTCTTCTTAGAAGTCACGGTTATAACTCTGTATGCAGCAGGGCTAGCCACCAGGCAGTGTGCACATGGGCTCCAGATGATGGACATTGTTGATGTGACACCCAAATCGCATGTACAAAAAATGGGGGAAAAGGGGGTCATGGACAGACGGATGGATAGCACAGTAGTTTTAGGAACTTACTGTAATTGTAGATGTTGAAGTATATCCACTGTTGCAGTCACTTTTCCCTCTCACCTTCCCCATTTGTTATCCCACTTGGACATCCAGGGGTTGGGATGGGGACCCCCTTCAACTTATTTCTCTCATCTTCCTTCTTATTTCTATATCAGACTTCTTTTTTCTTCATTTCAACCCTGGCTAGACACAGTAACAGCTGGAGTTTAAGCTGACAGTTTATCAAGCTGTACACCATTGCTGCCTTACAGTGATATCGCTATGAGCATCTGGTGCAGTCTCACTTCAAGGTACATGGCATGGTTTGCTTTGTGCTCCCACTTTGCATGTTGCCTACTTTGTACATGAGAGATGTATGTCTCACATGATACGTAATGTGTCCCACTATGTTGGCTATTGTATTCGTTTAATAAATCACACACCTGCAGAGCTAGAGTGCCACACACACATACTGTCCAGCAGCTGGTATGCGGCCATACTATTTTTTTAAATCTCCCTGGCTTTTTCTTCACATTTCAGACGTATTATGCTTATATGGATACTTTCTTTAGCATTTAACCATATCAGCAGTATTCAAGCATTATAGAATTCTTAAACAATATTTCTATATGTGACTTTATTGTAAAGAAACTAACAAGTTTATCTGAAATGTGGGAAGTAGAAGAAATTAGGAGGTGCAGCACCCAGCAGGATAAAAGCACTCTCAAACTAAACAAACAACTCAGAGGACAAATAAAGTCTACCAAAGTCAAAGTTGAGGTAAGTTTGACCTCCCAAGTCAAGGACAACCATAAATCATTATTTAGCTATGCCCGCAACCTCAAAGGCAATGCACAATTGTGTGCAAAACTCATTGTAAATGGAGTCACCTATTCTGAGCCAGAAGACATAGTAAACCTTCTGGCTGATAAATTCAGCTCCAACTTTACCCCTCTCTTCCCTCAACCTTCCCTCAGAAAATATCATCAAATACAACTCCCCTACTATCACTAGGAAACAGGTCCTTAATGCTCTCTCTAAGACAAAGAACACTGCATCAATGGGCCCAGACAATATCCCAGGATGTCTTCTAAATAGCATGAAACATGACCTATCAGAGCCTCTGGAATTACTATTTAACTGTAGCCTCCAAACAAGTTTCATGCCTCATGAATGGAGAAAGGCAACAGTAATCCCTTTGCACAAAAGTGGGCCATCTACAGACCCTGGAACTACAGACCAATAAGTCTCACTAGTCTTATATGTAAAGCCATGGAAAGAATTATCATGGAGATTATCAACAGAGATATATTAAACCTTCAGACACTGGACCCAATCCAGTTTGGTTTCACCAAGGGCAGATCATGCCTACTCAACCTGGTGGATTTCTTTGAGAAGGTCACCAAAGCAGTGGATGAAGGCAAAATCGTTCACACTGCCTACATTGACCTGGTCAAGGCATTCGACACAATACCCCACTTGGGCATTGTTGACAAACTCAAGAGGTTCGGTACAAACCCATATGTCACCCAGTGGATAACCACCTGGCTCATAAACAGGACCCAGGAAGTTAGAATTGGGAGTCCACCTCTACAAAGAGGCCAGTCACAAATGGAGGTCCCTCAGGAATCAGTCCTTGGACCACTCCTTTTTGGGATTTACTCCTCAGAAGTCAAGGCCAATGTCAGTGGTCTCTGGCTGACTCAATTTGCAGATGATTGCAAATCAGGAGCTGTCAGTGAATCTCACACTGACACAAATGTTCTACAGGAAGGGCTGACACGGACAAACAACTGGTGTTAGAGCCATGGACTAAAACTAAATGCCAAGAAATGCGTAATGATATCCTTTGTGAAGTCATCGATCCCTGGTAACTATCATACTGACAACACACCCCTTAGTGTTGACCCAGTAATCAGGGACTTAGGGACACACAGAGATAGTAATCTAGCATTTCATCATCATGTGTCTACAGTGGTGAGGAAATCATTCTATGTTGCACAATGTATAGACAAAGGTATGGCATCTAAGTCCAAGGAAGTCATTGTTCCACTGTATTCGGCATTCATCCGACCTATCATTGAATACAGTGGCCCCTTTGGTATGTACCTAACCAGGCATATCCAACAAATGGAATGTCCACAGAGGTTCCTCACTAAAAGAATACAGGGTGTAAGTAAAATGTCCTGTGCAGACTGCCTCAAGGCCTGTCCCTGTATTCTGTCTCCTACAGGCTTTTGAGGGGAGATCTATGCCTGGCATACAGGGCATTGTCAGAACCCACTGTGATGGACCTCCTGCATATCTACAAAACAAACAGCACCAGAATTACCCATTTTAAAGATGTAAACCTTGCCTGTGATATAAATAGGAGCTGCTGGAGAGATAGGTACAGTATGTATCCCAGAGACTACCATGTCTATGGAACAGAGTTCCTCCCTAACCCAATTCAAGTGCAGCTTGGACAATTGGATGGGAAACTGGAAATTCATCCCTAGTTTGGCACTTATGTCTCTAATGGACACAGGTAACCTGTAAATTGTTCATCTCCCAGGCCCATGCTTACACTTATCAAGGGTATCCAAACTTGTTAGATTTGGGATGCATGGCTAGGCTTAAAAAGGCCCTCGTGGTCATTAGCCTAGTAAACACCTATGAACCTATGAAGAAGTTCGAAGTCAGACAGGTGATAGAAATATGGGATTCAAATATTAATAGATGTTGACATCAGAATTTGAATCCTGTAGCTAAGTTTTGAGCTTCCTTTTCTATCTAATTGACATCCAGTCTGTTAGTTAGCAGAAATAGATGAATCCCTGTTCAGCTTGATATCCCTGGCTAAATCTCATAGCCTTGTTTTAGAAGTATTGGGTACATTACATTTTGGTGAACTATCATTAGAGCATAGCACACAAACCATAATGTATATTTAGGTTCATAGGTTCATAGTTAAGTACTAGGCTATCCGCCCGTGGGCATCTATAAGCCTAGCCAGAATGTGTTGGCTTTCGCCACCCCCTTAGATTAGTTCCCTGTGCCTCAGTCCAGCAGAACCATTAGTTCCCTGTGCCTCTGTCCAGCAGAGCCACTGCAGTGATCCCCGGGGTAAATTTACTGTTTCCCATCCACTCGTCAAGGTTTCTCTTGAAGAGTGTTAGTGAGGGGCTCTGCCTAATGTAGATTGGAATCCTGTTCCAAACCATGGGGAGTCTCTGGGACAGGAATCTATCCCTCCAGCACGTCCTATTTATCATTGTGGTGAGGTTTAGATCCCTAGAGTGTGTTGCTCTTGGAGATTTGTTTTGTTTTTAGGTGGAGCATGTCCATCACTTCTGGGTTGGACATGGCCTTGTATGTCAGGCAGACATCACCTCTGATTAAGCGGTATGCAACCGAGTACAGCTGGAGTTTCTTCAGTCTGGCTGTATAGGGCATATGTTTGAGGCCAATAATCTTCTTGGTGAGGTACTTCTGTGGTCTTTCCATCTGTTGCCGGTGTCTTGTAAGGTACATCCCAAATGGAGCATTGTACTCTATGATGGGTCTAATGAGTGATGAGTAGAGGGGCACAATAACCTCTTTTTTTCTAGATGCAAACATTTTTGTGATTAGGTGGGCCACACAGAAGGATTTTCTAACCACCTTGGTAATATGATTATCAAAGGAGAGATTACTATCTACTTGGGTCCCCAGATCCCTTATTACATTTTCTGTATTTAGGGAACTACCACGTATGTGGTAGTTCATGGGTACTTTGTTTTTTCCAAAGGGGATGACTATGCACCTTTTGGCATTTAGCTTGAGGCCATGATTTTGACACCAGGTATCCGTCTCAGTGAGACCCTTCTGGAGGATGTCTGTATCAGCCGGAGAGTCAGTTATGGCCCCCAGTTTGCAGTCATCTGCGAACTTGGTCAGCCATAGTCCTCCTGTGCTTGCCTGTACCTCTGAGAAGTATATGCCGAACAGGAGGGGTCCCAGGACTGTGCCCTGGGGGATGCCAATTGTAACTGGTTTAGAGTTGGACCTAGAGCCTGCAACTCTCACCATGTGGGTTCTATCCGTAAGCCAATTGGCAACCCATCTCATGATGTAGGAGTTTATGTTCAGGCTGGTGAGCTTGTCTATAATACCAGAATGGGGGATGGTGTTGAAAGCCTTTGTGAGGTCTAGGTCGGCTGTGTGGACCTCCTTTCCCTCGTCTAAAGCCTTGGTAACTGTCTCAAAGAAGTCCATCAGGTTTAGGAGACATGATCTGCCCTTAACAAACCAAACTGGGTAGGGTCCAATGTTTGAAGATTCCCAATGTCTCTGTTAATGAATTCCATGGTGATGCGCTCCATAGCCTTGCAGACCAGGCTAGTCAGGCTTATAGGATGATAGTTCCTGGGGTCCGTTGTGGCTCCACCTTTGTGGAGCGGGATAATGGTTGCTGTGCGCCACTCTATGGGTACGTAGCCTGTAGAGAGGCTGAGTTTGAACAGTGTGTTTAGGTGAGGGGTTAGTTCATTTTGGAGCTCATGTAAGACACAGCCTGGGACACCGTCTGGTCCCATTGAAGCTGTATTTTTGGCTTTGGATAGGGCTGTTTTAACCTATGTGTCAGTGATTGCCGGGGCACTACATTCTTCTGGTATGATTATGGGTCATTTAGGGGGTGTCTGCCAGAATGTTGGCAATATCAGTCGGTTCAGTTTATTTTGTGCCATTCTGCAATAACTCAGAGCAGATCTGAGAGTTTCCACTTAGGTTCTTGACATAGCTAAAGAACACTTTGTGGTTATCTTTGGAGTCCTTGGCAATTTTTCTTTTGAAGCTAGCCTTGGATGATTTTATGAAGGATCGTAGTTTCTTGCTGATACTAATCAGGGATGTCTTTCCTTCTTGGGATTTTACTCTTTTCTGCACTAGTTCTCTCCTTCTATTGTATAGCTTGTTTATGGCAGGGGTCCACCAGACTGGTTTCCTTTTCTTGGAGGAGTGAGTCTTGGTTTTGCTTGGGTTAGCATGATCCATGCATTCTTGCAGGTGCTCATAGAGTGCCTTTGTAAGGGATTCAGCAGCTTGGACAGCATTGTCCTTTAGCATGGAGGCTGTGAACCTTTCCACCTCGGTCTTAAGTAACGTGAAGTTTGCTTTTGAAAAGTTTTTCACGGTGGTTTCCTTGACTGGGGGTGGGGGCGGAATGTGGATATCCAGAGTGATTAGTCTATGGTCTGATCTAACCAGCGAGAGTTTGACCTCCGGTGTAGAACACCGGTCGCCCATGTTGGTGATGACCAGGTCCAATATGTTGTCACATCTAGTGGGGGTGTTGACCAGTTGATCCAGGGCGTTCGAGTTTATAAATTCTAGGAAGCGTTGGGCAAGGGAGTTAGTACTTGAATAGTTCTCCCAGTTAATGTTTGGGTAATTGACATTACCCGATATTAGGGCATTTGGTAGGACCTTCATGTTTTCCAGTTTCTCTAGAAACGCAGAATGGGGGTCCTGGGTTTTGGTGGGTGGTCTGTAGCAAGCTACAATTTTAATTGCAGTTTTGCCCTTTGTTAGTTGCACATGAATGATCTCTGAGGCATTGTGCTGTGCCACTAACCTGGAGGTGTGGGTATCCTTGATGAATATGGATACACCTCCACCTTTTGTGTTTTGGTCCTAGTTCTGTGGCCGAAAAGTATGGTACGAGTTATATATAGCCTGGTAGTGCTGGGGTGCTCTCAGGATCCTTAAACCAGGTTTCTGTTACTGCACAGATATCGATGTTCTCCATACTGAGGAGTGCCTCGAGTGCATGTATTTTGAGGTTTAGACTTCTAGCATTGAGTAACATAACCCTCAGTTTTTGGTTAGTTGTGCTATTTATGGTGGTGGGTTTGTCTTTTGAGCCTTGCCTAAAAAAGGCACTATGGGGGCGGCAAAAGCCTTGGCCAGTATTCGAAAGCCTAAGGGTGACAGGTACAAGCCATCTCTTGCGAAGCAACGTCGCTTATCGAGCATGTCATCCCAGGTGAACAGATACTGGATCCCCTTTGAATGACACCAGAAACTTAGCCAATTGTTGAAATTGATCATTTTTTTCTTTATACTGTGGCATGATTTTTGGTGAGGGCAGGATGCTACTCAGGGTCAATGTCATACCGGCCTGGGCTACGTGATCAGAGAGCTCCTCCATGTTCCTTTTCATGTAGTCCAGGGAGGTATGTCTCAGGTCATTCACACCAACATGGACAATGACAGAGTCGTATTTGTACTTGTTCTGGAGTGACCTGAGTGCTTGTGTTATGTGGTGGATCCTGGCGCCCGACAGGCAGCTAACTGTAACCTTCTCCTTGTCCAGCCTAGTTAGTGGGACATCAGTGTGCCTGACTATAGAGTCACCTATTACTAGTGTGTTGGGTATGTTATTTTGCCTTAAGGGATGTGACTGCGTGGCACACTGATTTTGTGAAGTATGTGTTTCATGGTTTGTGATGGGATGTGGAGGTTGCTTGGGTGTCTGCTTTGGAGGTCTCTGTTGCTTTTGCAGATTTTTATTTAGAGCCTCCGAGTATGTTTTCCTGTATTTATGTGTGTTATTTGCCGGTGTTGGTTTAGTAGGTCTATGTGAGACTGGTGGTGTGTTGCAAGTATTTTCCTTCTCCTCATGACTGTCAGTTTCACTCTTGGGTTGAGAGAGCTTTGCCTCCAGTTTGGCTGTATAATTGCATCTCTCGCATATATTAGTGTTTGGCAGTAGGAGGAGAGGGTTGTCTGTGTACATGAGGCAGTTGTAACATTGCCTCAAAATGCCCAGATTCACCAGTTGGACTGGAGAGTGCACCTGAAACTGCCCTTTGGACATGCCTGAATAGGTAAAGTGAGCTGTTTTACTGATTATCTGGTAGGGACGAATAGAGAGCCTTGTCCTTCTGGACAGTATAGGGGGTCTAGTGCTAGGGTTAATTAGTGCTTGCTATGAGTTTTGAGCAAGTGCTGGGCTGTGAAATGAATGGTTTGAGTGCTTAAGTTGAAAGCTTGTCGGGAATGAAAGAGATAGAAATTAGCCCAAAATGGCCAATAATCTACTAACTTCTGGGCTACAGCAAACAAGGTGCACACATTTTAGAAAGAAACAGATCAAATAAGCAGGCACAATAAGCCTTTAACCAGAAATTCCCAGCTCAGAAGGGCAGAATCTAGCCTCTCCTCCCACAAGAGTGCAGACTACAAACCTTCTTAATGTAAAATAACTGGCCTGGAGCCCAAGTGCTTAAACCAGAACTAATACACTTTTAGAATAACAGACACTGAGCCTTCAATCAGCAGTTCCCAACTTAGAAGGATGTAAGCTACCTGTCCTGCCACAACAGTGCAGACCACAAATCTTCTTAATGTAAAACAACTGGTCTGAAGCCCAAGTGCAATAACCAAAAGACTTAGAATAACAGTTTCAATTTAATCAGGCTACTACCAAGCAGTAATAAATGCAGCAGAATAAACACAATTGAGTACTTTTTAAGAAGAGGCAAAAGCAAAATAAGGTAATAAAGTAGGAAAAAACACAAATACAGTAAAAGCAGATAAAGTGCAAATTGTTTTTATATATATATATATATATATATATATATATATATATATATATATATATATATAACACTAGAAAACAAGCAAACTGATTTGTACAAATTTCCCAATTAACTGGTAAAAAAACTCAGAACTGAGCCCTGTTCCAGCAGTCTTCAATCAGACAAGTTCAGGGCCTAAGTGGGTATGTCTACTCAAATGTTCTCTCTGTATTAGGCAGGATAAGCTAATGAGACTAGACTAGGATAGAGCTGGGAAAGGGCTGAACAGTGGGGAATGGTAGGAGTGTCTGAAATCAAAATATGATCTTACTGTACTCGGTTGAGTGGGCAAATGAGATGGGCCCAGGAGGAGTGTTCAAACACAATTTTACAGGAGGAGCGGTCAATTCCAAAGCCACCAAGATTACTACCACAACAAGAACAGGGAGGGCAGGTGGGGAAAATTAAGTGTAGACAGGGAGAGACAGAGAGACAGCTTCCAATTTTCAGTAAACAAATAGGCAAGTAAATGCAGTACTATTTTTAACACAATATTCAATGAAACAAACAGAAAAAATAAAATTCAGTACTCTCTTATAACACTGCAAGTTTGTACTTATCTCAGCTTGTAATAAAGTTGATGTAGGGTATACCAAACAGCTCCAGTATGCAACTATTCAGCAGAAATAATTTCAGAGATAAGGGACTAAGACTTTAAGGCACAGAGAATCCCTCTAGGCTAAGACTTCTACACTGAAAAACAATGAAGTGAGATGAATAAACTAAGTGCAAACAGGGAGAGAGAGAGACAGCTTCCAATTTTCAGTAAACAAATAGGCAGATAAATGCACTATTATTTTTAACACAATATTCAATGAAACAAACAGAAAAAATAAAATTCAGTACTATCTTATAACACTGCAAGTTTGTACTTATCTCAGCATGTAATAAAGTTGATGTACGGTATACCAAACACCTCCAGTATGCAACTATTCAGCAGAAAATTAAAGCATGTATGCATTAGATAACCTCCAGACATTCTCTTGTAGTGTATTGAGTAAAGATTTAAATCTATTAAGGTACTGCCATTCTTTTTATCCACCCTTGTTTTTCACTATTTTCCATGACTATGCTTTTGTAGGTGGCCCAACAGTATCATTATATTGATATTTTTGATACAGGCTTGTACCCATGCCAAATACAGAGGCATTATAGCATCTGGATCTTTTGACATAGTAAATGTGAGAATATAAATATACGTTCATGCAAGCTGATAGCCAGTGATGTTTAGAAAAGAGCTTATTATCAGTAATTAACCCCGAGTATTAGTGTTCCACATCTGATTTTTGTCTTATTTTTTTAGATCAGATGACAAAGACTATAATCTAGCATTTGTCAATAATCAGAGAGAATGGGTTATGATTTTGCCCTTAGAGATAGGAACTATTGCTTGATGAAAGCTACTAGTGTCAGAAATTTTACTCATCAATAACCAAATTGTTGGAGTAAGGGTGTGACAGACTATTGTAGCACTGACTTGCATTGTTCAGGATCTGGTTGACAGGACTGGAGAGGGTGAGTGGATTCAGCAGTCAGGGGTCTGTTTTGCTTTCCCTGAAAAATGACAGGATGGAGGAGTAGGAGAAAATGTGCAACAGGCTTGCAGACTAACAAGAAGTGAAATATTTCTGTTTCAACCATTATGAGACCTTACATTAATAGTGATTTTCTCACTGTCCTTTTGTCTGCTACTGGAAACAGTTACTAATGAAAATAAGTTTTTAAATGATAAAACATTGATGTTGATGATTCTGTTTTGCTGTCAGCTGCTCATCTGGAATTAGGGACTGTGCTTGGAGTTATGACATAAATGAGTAAAGTAGTTGATTTTCTTGTAAATCACTGAGGATTACGGTCTGTCAGTAACACCACACTTTAGAGTTTTGTACATGTTATTATTCAGCAACTGCATATTGATCCTAAATCTGTTGTTCTGCTAACTTATTAGGTGAATTAGAGTGCCTGTGCTGCTTCCCTGAGTGCAAAAGGCATTTTGTCTTGCTTAGTATATAGCAGTTTTTGTTATTTATTAGATGCGAACATGCCATATGGGCAGAATAGATTTCACACAGTAATGACTGTTGTTTTTGCAGGGCATAGCTGATATTTCTCTCCGTTCAAGCTGGTATCCTCACTAACACGGTACTTGCATATTTGCACTGTTTACTTACTGATACTGTGCTTGCATAATTTCACTGGTTAGTCACTCTCATACATTGCAAATGTACTGTATGTGGATATGTCTATGTATCTAATGCTCTGCTGTAACTGTATTTGATTACTGGTGCATATATCTACCTAGTGCAGTTAAACTCTTCCTCCCTAAAAGGGCTAGGGTACTTGTACTTTGCTTGGACTACAGTCACAGAGTCATACAATATAGAGTATAGAGTTGTATTTTGCTTGGACTACAGTTAAGTATTTTGCCTGCCTGGAATTGTTGTTTGGCCTTTGTCTGCTGCTTTTTCTACAAGCTACCTCTCTAACTTTACTTTCCCTCCACATTTACCTTTCTCTACACCTATTTCTCTTCAGAGTCTTCACTTCATTTCTGCCTGATTCCCTCAACCTTCACATGTATCACTCCCAGTTACCTAACTCATTCTCTCTCTCTCTCTCTTTTTCAGTAAACCATCCCGGGTGCTCGCTCCCTGCCTTTAGGGTATAAAGATACCGCTGGCCAAACCCAAGAAGACATCCAGAATTGTTGCCTGCCAGCCATGCTGCATAAGGTGTGGATTTCCCCACTAAAGACTTTGAAAGTATGTAGCCCACAACTAACTACTTGTGCACTATCTACTAATACTAACATGTAGCTGCCCATCCGTGTGTGTGGTTCTCAGCAACCTACCGCAGACCACTTGCCACTCTATCCCCCTCCAGTATCTCTCAAACCCAGAATACATTACTATGTAAAGGAACTGCTTATCCCTACTTTACACTATCTCTCTCTGCCACTAGGTGGCAGCATTTTACCATGTAAAGCTAGTCTTACCACCTATCTCCAGACTTTTCCCATTATACCATAAGCTGGTAGAATTATTTAAGTCCTATTCCCCATTCTACAGCTACTACACACCCACCTCCCTCCCTGTGAAACTACCCTCACTTACAACTACTAACATACTTTCCTCTAAATTAAAGTAATACTTACCTATTTACTTTAGTTAATATCTCTGCAGTTACTGATACTTTTTCTACTGTAGTCAGTTCTCCTGCTCTTGCCCGCTCCGTTTGCCCTACTGGCTCACTCCGCTCTCCTACCCTGCCCCCAAATTCCACCCTCCCAAAATGCACCTACATTTATAGTTCAGTTAGTCACACCACTCCTTCACCAGCCTATCACCATCCCTCAGGTATCACATCCACTCCCACTACCATACCGCACCCTCCCGCTTAGTGCCCTCACCTATCCTCCTTCCATACCACACCCTCCTGCTTACTGCCCTCACCTCTCCTAGTCTCAGACACATCATGCAAGGCATACTACCACTACTACTACTAATTTGCACTACTCTAGCCTACACTACATTTTTACACACTAACATACCAATAAACATCACCTTCCACACAACACATACCAACACACACACACACACACACATACAAATATAAACATTTTAATCTGCTCCACATTATTTAATAATAACTCAGTATTTTATATACACAAAACACATACCACATACCTCATCACCACTCAATAGACAAGCCACACCCAGAGTACATATACACCTAGCTCGAGCCATCAAACTCAAACTTCTCCTCAAAAAATGGCTACTAATCTCAGGAGACATATACCCCAACCCAGGTCCACACAACAAAATTCGCTCAAACAAACAGGAATCAGACCTAATTATTATTAACCTAAACTCTAGAAGTATATCCAATAAGCTACATGACTTACATGCATTCATAGCCCACTACTCCCCAGATATACTAACTATCACTGAAACCTGGCTTAAACCCACCACCCAAAATGGAGAAATTCTTCCCCCAGGATATAACATCATAAGGCAAGACACAGACACCAAAAAGGGAGGCGGAGTTGCAATTTTATTTAAAAATGCACTTAACCTCCAGACTTTGAAAACTCCACTTCCCAAATTCCAAAATAGTGAAACATTAGGCTCCGTTATTTCCCTTAAAAACAAAAAGAGATTTAACATCCTCTGCAGTTATATTCCTCCAGGAAATAACTCACCTATAATAGAGGAAATGTTACAATGGGCCACAAACAACCTGCACCAAGAAACCATCCTACTAGGAGACTTAAACCTAGTCTGGCTAACCTGTAACTCCAACAATCCCTCAAATCACATCAACTTATTTGGATTCTCACAATTAATCCAAGAACCCACCAGAGTTGACAAAAAATCCAAAAAACACTCCATTCTCGACTGGACATTAGTTAATCTCCCCAAAGAAAATTATCATGTGGGCTGCCTACCTGATGTACTGAGTGACCACTGCCCCACATTCCTCCTTTGTAGACAGGTAAACATACCCAAACCTATACTATATAAGGAAACTAGAGATGAGCACAAGGTAGATCCACAGATTCTTAACAGCATGCTACAACAAAGTAACTGGCACCCACTACAAACTCTAGCATTAGACCAGGCAGTTGAATATTTCAATAATACATTTATGAATGCTCTAAATATACTAGCTCCCATCAGGAAACATAGGACTAAAGTTAGCTATGCCCCTTGGCTAGATAAAACAACAAAAGCCTTACTAAAAGCCAGAGACAATGCCTGGAAGAGCTGGAAAAAGAACAACACCAGGCAAGATAAACAAAGATATCAACAACTTCGTAATCAGGCCAAAAGACAAACAAAAATAGATAAACAAAACTACTTCCTAGAAATCTAAAACAAACATCCCAAGAACCCCCAAAAGTTCTGGCAGGCTATCAATTCCCTTCTAAAACCCAGCAAAACTACTATCCCAGCTCCCAACATCAATACTGATAATGACAGCATAGCTTCTCAATTTAACCATCACTTCACAGAATCTATTCTCTCATTATCTGCCCACTTATCAAACAACAGCTCTATATTCACCCCAACTATAGACCACAATAGTATACCCCCTTTACACTTTTACCCGTACCAACCTCCACAAAACTACTCTCAAAACTAAAACCCACCACTCTTGCAGCAGATGGTCTACCCACTACTATCCTAAAATTAGCTGCAGAGTCCCCAGCCTACCCGGTCTCTATTCTGATAAACCGCTCCATACAAGAAGCGTACATCCCCCAACTATGGAAAGTGTCATACATCATTCCCCTTCACAAAGGCAGCAACTCTTATGCACTATCAAACTACTGCCTCATTGCTATCCTATCCCCCCTTTTCAAGATCTTCGAGAAATGCATTCACACCCAGGTGATGCACTTCTTAACCTCACATAATCTCCTCTCCCCCACACAGCATGGCTTCCGCCCAAACCATAGCACAACTACAGCTCTTCTCTCCTTTACCAACCAGGTTAATCAACTTAGAAACAACAACTTCGTATCAGCCATATTCTTAGATCTATCAAAGGCATTTGACATGGTCTCACATAACCTACTTGTAGACACTCTAACAACCATGTCTTTTGCCCCCTTCGCTACTTCCTGGTTCAGAAACTGTCTCTCTGATATAAAACAATCAGTCAAATGGCAAGGTGTACTATTACCTCTACTACCAACTACCATTGGCGTTCCACAAGGATCAATACTGGGTCCTTTACTATTTACCATTTTCACAAACAAGCTACATACCTCCACCCTGCATGCATCACTTATACAATACGCAGACAATTCAACCCTAATATGCTCAGCCCCATCCTTAACCACTGTTCAAAAGCTTACCCAAGAATCCTTCTGCTCCGTGGAAAAATGGATTACAGATATCCAACTTATTCTAAACCCCAACAAGACCAAATTACTTCTTTTCTCCCCCAACAAATCCAAAACCACTCCTCCTTCCTTCACCATGACCTCCAAAAATGGCACCACAATCTCTCTTTCCCCCCATACTAAGCTCCTCGGTGTTGAAATAGATAAGGATCTTCACTTTGATGTCCATATTTCCCAAACCATTAAAAAAATACACAAAAAATTAGGAACCCTATACAAACACAAGCAATTTCTATCAGACCAAGCACGTATCACCCTAGCCCAAACCCACCTCTTGTCTACCGTACTATATGCATCACCAATCCTAACTCAGATCAGGAAAACAGGCTTAAGCGAACTTGAATCATGTTACAATAAAGTTGCAAAATTCGCCAATAAAGTTGCAAAATTCGCCACTTTTAGAAGTCATCACTGTCTTGCCTTAAAGGAGCTAAAATGGTTAGAACTACCTCATCAAATTATGTACCACCAACTAGTAATCACCTTCAGTATACTAAAAAGTCCCCACAAAACTCCAGCAAACTGTCCTCTATGCTTATCCAACAAGACCCTACTCTGTATATCCAAAGCCAGTAACACTGCAGGGAAAGCTCTTTTCTGTCATACCATTGCTAAGGTATGGAATAACCTCTCCCAAAACATCTCATCAGCAACAACTATCTCATTGTTCAAAAATATCACTCAAGCCACACCTCTTGCAGTCCTGGCTCTGTCCTTGCATCACATAAATGCTTTGCTGGTCTCCTCCACTCTCTCACTAACCTCTCCTCTGTCACTGCTTACCATGTCTAATACACAGCACTCAGTAACACCAATACAGGGCCTACTATTTGCTACCATTATGTCTTGTGAGATGTCTCTTTGCATCAGTCAATATGTGTTTTTTTACCAAATACCAATATCCAGGGTCCTACATTGTGTAAAGTAAGCCTGCCTGGAACAAACTATTGTATGATATATCTTGATTTTATATACCACTGTTAAAATTGTTTGACGTGGAGCTTTTCTCCCTGGGCCTCAGCTGTAAATGGACCTAGTTCCAGTCGGACTTTCCCGGTAAACAAATGTAAAAAAAAAAAAAAAAAAATATATATATATATATATATATATATATATATATATATTGTGTGTGTGTGTGTGTGTGTGTGTGTGTGTGTGTGTGTGTGTGTGTGTGTGTATATATACATATATGTATGTGTGTGTATGTATATATATATATATATATATATATATATATATATGTGTGTGTGTGTGTGTGTGTGTATATGGACTTAAATAATTATTTCTGTAGAAATGTGTTTCTTTTATTCTCTGATTTTTGTACTCATTGGTACATAATTCTTCTTTGTAAGGTGAGCACATAATTCCTGCTTATTTCTTACATAATTTTCATCAGTTTTTCCTGATGGACAAATACACTTTGTTATAATATTCTATACTGTAAGTCTTTTTCTCATATCTTGCCTTACTATGCAGTGCCTGTGGTTTAGCTCAAGTCTTAGATCTGAGCCCTTCAAATTAAATTCTACTTACAGATTGTGTAATTATGAACAAGTCAGTTAACCAAATAGTGATCTTGGGTTATCCATAAAAAGAGTGAAAAGATGAATTTAAGAACTATAGTTTACTCTCTATTCACTTTTATGTCAAACCATTTACTGAAGCAGGTTGCCATAAAACTGAAATGCTGGTTGTTCATTTTACTGCCTCAGTACAAAGTTCAGAGCTGTTATGAAGCGTTATATTGCATTGGTTGTCAGTAATTTCCTGTGCATTGATCAGGACCAATGAGAACTGAACTATGGCTACAGTTGGTTTATTTGCAGATGTAGGGAAGTGCTTTCAAGATTCTAGTGTGCAGCAGTTTTCTTCATTTATTGCACCACCCCCTGGTAAATCAAAGTATTGTTTGCGCATGTATGCAAGTCAGCACAAAAAGTTGTATTACACAATATTGTATTATATCCTGTTCTGATATGGAATATTTTACAGATATTTTAAAGTAATTTTTGTTTATTTCTAGAACTCTGTTATTTCCAGAACTGTGTATCATTTATGTGTAGTATAGTTTCCTCAAAATTCAGTTAGCTGTGGTATTATGTTTGAACATGCTATATTAAATATGGTTAATATTCATTGAGATATGATCTGGTTTGCAGATAATATTCTGAGGGTAAGAAATAACAGATAGCCAAATACTAATTATTACCTTACTTTGCATATCTGCCACATCACAAATTGGCTACAGCCTCATAAAATCCTGTTGTACATATACATTTGTTTTCTCTTTAGGTTAATTGCCACAATGACATCATCAACCTTCTCCTTGACAATGGTGCAGATGTTAACAGATTAACAGATGAAGGTGTTTCGGCTCTGACTGCATGCCTTGTCCTTTATTATTCACCAGAATCATTTCACCATAACATTGCTGAAAGAAGCATAGCCATTTCTCAGGTCAGGTATTTTTCTGAAATGTTAATATTTTCAAAAAGTGATAATCAAGTAGTTATTGATAAAAGCAACAATTATATTATTCTCCATGTACAAAGATCATAATTATTTTCAGTAATTGATTTGCTTCAGGGGAATAGGGCAGCCGCGGTGGTGGTGCAGCGGTTAGCATTGCCGCCTCACAGCAAGAGGTTCTCAGGTAAAGCTGAAAGAAGAAGAAGAAGGAGGTTTGCTTCAGGGGAATGGCTGTAAATCAGTGTGCTGAATTAGATCAGTAATGTAACTTTTACTGCCTCTTGGAAGGTAGAAAATAGTGTAGTATATAGTCTCTAAAACCAATGCCTATATGTAAGTGTATGTCAATATTTTTAGTAAAAACGTTGGAAGTTGCTAAATTGACAAATCCAAATAAACTCCACCATAAAACTTGAAAACACAATGCAAAAATATCTAATTAAACACTAGAAACAGTAAGAGCTTTTATGAAATTACTGCAAAAGACAAGGACTTCATGAGACTGTTATAAATGCATGTAAATGTACCCCACTGTCCCAACAAAAACAGAACACATTTCTCACAAAAGACATGTATTATAAAGTGTATAATTTATCTAGTCTTATTTTTCCATTGAGGTCATACGTGTTTTACAGAAAGTTTTTATGTTTGCTCCCACTGCTAGAGTTAAAATTGTGCTTATTGTTTTGGAATTAAAGAGTTGTACACATAAGGTGAATTTTAAATTACTTTTAACAATAATGGACAAATTGACAATAGTGTATTAAAGAACTTAGTTAACTTTATTATTCTATTACACTGTACTACCACAGTTTTTGAGAAGATCTATGAAAATGAGATTATCATTTTATTAAATTATACTTTCTTTTATCTCTTCTTCTTTCAGCTGCTCCCGTCAGGGGTCGCCACAGCAGATCAACTATTTCCATTTCTTCCTGTCCTCTGCATCTTGCTCTGTCACACCAACCACGTGCATGTCCTCTCTCACCACATCCATAAACCTTATCTTAGGCCTTCCTCTTTTCCTGTTACCTGGCAGCTTCATCCTTAGCATCTTTTTCCCAATGTACTCTGCATCCCTCCTCAGCACATGTCAAAACCAACGTAATCTTGCCTCTCTGGCTTTGTCTCCAAACCTTCCAACCTGGGCTGACCCCCTAATATACTTATTCCTAATCCTGTCCATCCTTGTCACACCTAGTGCAAATCTTAACATCTTCAACTCTGCCACGTCAAGCTCTGACTCCTGCCTTTTTGTCAGTGCCACTGTCTCCAACCCATATAACATAGCTGGTCTCACTACCCTCTTGTAGACCTTCCCTTTCACTCTTACTGGTACTTGTCTGTCACAAATCACTCCTGACACTCTTCTCCACCCACTCCATCCTGCCTGTACTCTCTTCTTCACCTCTCTTCCACACTCACCATTACTCTGAACTGTTGATCCCAAGTATTTAAACTCATCCACCTTTGCCACCTCTACTCCCTGCATCCTCACCATTCCTCTATCCTCCCTCTCATTCACACACATATATTCTGTCTTAGTCCTGCTGACCTTCATTCCTCTTCTCTCTAGAGCATATCTCCACCTCTCCAGGGTCTGCTCCACCTGTTCCCTACTCTCACTACAAATCACAATGTCATCTGCAAACATCATAGTCCACGGGGACTCCTGTCTGATCTCGTCTGTCAACCTGTCCATCACCATTACAAATAAGAAAGGGCTCAGAGCTGAACCTTGATGTAATCCCACCTCCACCTTAAACGCATCCGTCACTCCCACCGCAGACCTCACCGCTGTCACACTACCCTCGTACATATCCTGTACCACTCTAACATACTTCTCTGACACTCCCGACTTCCTCATACAATACCACAACTCCTCTCTAGGCACCCTGTCATATGCTTTCTCTAAATCCACAAAGACACAATGCAACTCCTTCTGACATTCTCTGTACTTCTCCATCAACACTCTCAAAGCAAACATCGCATCTGTAGTGCTCTTTCCTGACATGAAACCATACTGCTGATCACTAATCTTCACCTCCCTTCTTAACCTAGCTTCCACTACTCTTTCCCATAACTTCATGCTGTGACTGATCAATTTAAACTCTCTGTAGTTACTACAGCTCTGCACATCACCCTTATTCTTAAAAATCGGCACCAAAACACTTTTTTTCCATTCCTCAGGCATCCTCTCACTTTCCAAGATTTCATTAAACAATCTAGTTAAAAACTCCACTGCCATTTCACCTAATCACCTCCATGCTTCCACAGGTATGTCATCTGGACCAACAGCCTTTCCGTTCTTCATCCTCTTCATAGCTATCCTTACTTCCTCCTTGCTAATCCACTGCACTTCATGATTCACTAGCCGCACATCATCCAACATTCTCTGCATTCATCAGCCCCTCAAAGTACTCTTTCCATCTGCTCAACACACTCTCCTCGCTTGTGAGTACGTTTCCCTCATTATCCTTTATCACCCTTACCTGCTGCACATTTTTTACTAGCTCGGTCCCTCTGTCTAGCCAATCGGTACAGGTCCTTTTTCTCCCTCCTTAGTGTCCAACCTTTTATACAACTCATCATCCGCCTTATACTTAGCCTTCACCACCTCTCTCTTTGCCATGCACCTCATCTCCTTATACTCTTGTCTACTTTCTTCATCTCTCTGACAATCCCACTTCTTCTTCGCCAACCTCTTTCTCTGTATACTCTCCTGTACTTCTTCATTCCACCACCAGGTCTCCTTGTACTCCTTCCTCTTTCCAGATGTCACACCAAGCACCTTTCTAGCCATCTCTCTTACTAGCTCTGCTGCAGTTACCCAGCTATTCGGTAACTCTTCACTGCCACCCAGTGCTTGTCTTAACTCTTCCCTGAACATCACCTCACAATTACCATTTTTCAATTTCCACCATTTGATCCTTGGTGCTGCCCTCACACTCATCCTCCTCTTCTTGATCACCAATGTCATCCTACAAACTACCATCCTATGCTGCCTAACTACACTTTCCCCTGCCACTACTTTACAGTCTCCAATCACCTTCAGACTGGCCCTTCTACGTAAGATATAATCCACCTGTGTGCATCTTCCTCCACTCTTGTATGTCACCCTATGCTCCTCCCTCTTGTTAAAATATGTATTCACCACAGTCATGTCCATCCTTTTTGCAAAATCCACTACCATCTGACCTTCTGCATTCCTTTGTTTAACACCATACCTACCCATCACTTCCTCATCCCCTCTGTTCCCTTCACCAACATGCCCATTGAAATCTGCTCCAATCACCAGTCTCTCACCCTTGGTTACAGTCATCACCACTTCATCCAACTCACTCCAAAATTTTTCTTTCTCACCCATCGCACACCCAACTTGTGGAGCATATGCACTAACAACATTCATCATTACACCATCAATTTCCAGCTTCATAAACATCACTCTATCCGACACTCTTTACACCTCCAAAACACTCTTAGCATACTGTTCCTTCAGGATAATGCCTACGCCATTTCTCCTCCCATCCACACCATGATAAAACAATTTGAACCCGCCTCCGATACACCTAGCCTTGCTCCCCTTCCGTATGGTCTCTTGCACACACAATATACCAAACTTCCTTCGGTCCATCATATCAGCTAGCTCTCTCCCTATACCAGTCATACTGCCAACATTCAAAGTTCCAACCCTCACTGTCACAGTTCTAGCCTTTACCTACCTTCGGCCATGCCTTCTGCCTCTTCTCCTCCTTCGGCCAACAGTAGCCCACTTCTTTTATACATTTTATAATTCATCAAATGAAGAAAAATGCTGTTAGATAACATATTATAAGATTGTGACAGATGTTTTATAAAAGCGAATAATGAGGGGGTCTTGTTATTATGGACAGGACAAAGTATGGAAAAAAATAATTGATTGAAGCCACTCTGGTGGCTTAGGGGTATAAAGCCCTAACTTTGACCCAGTTGACCGGGGTTTGATTAGTGGCTAAGGTGGCTAATGAAGCAGCAGAGAAGAATGGGAGTTCCCATTCTGGGTGGGAGTGTGTTCGTTCCTTAGGCGAGGAGGGGAGGGGTGGTTCAAAAGAGGGGAGTTGCCTTCAAACATAAGAGTCGAGTGTGGTAGGCATGGCAAGAAATGGGTAGGGAAGTTAAAGATCACCCCAGGATGGAAGCAGAGATAGCCAAGCCTCCAGGATGCCCTTAGGATCCACAAAAGGGGGGGTCCAGTGATTTTGAAGACAAGTTGGTCGATGTGGGATACTGAGTGTTGGGTCACTAAAAGGATGAACCAAGGGGGGACCAAAAAAAAAAGTAGTTGATTGACTTAATAAGTGATTAAAAGTTTTACCAATTAGTTAACTACAAGTCTGTGAAAATAATTCTATAGGTATATTGATTTAGTTTCTAAATTGTTTGAAGAAAAAGAATACAAGTATCTGACAGATAACAAATGTATGTTACCAGTCTTGTTTGATGTGTTGGAAGTGCACATAGATGAGGATATTCCCTCCATGAAACTAACTGTAGCTGGCCCAGGTGCTCAAATTGAATTGTGTATTTTTGGAACACAAAATTAAATAATTTGTTAGGTTAGCAGATTTGTATATTATGGTTTCTGGTCATTTTATTGAGAGGATTTCAAGTGTTCTAATAAATGCAGAAGATTTATTAATAATAGTGGATATAAAGTCCTTATATATATTACAGTAATACCCTAAGTTCTTGGGTTAAAATGGATGAATCATGAATTATACTGTTTCTGTCACTGTTAAAGAAATCTGGGTCATTACTCTGGCATTAGATACAATGTTGCAGGATATAGATATTCTTTTGTTTGTTAAACATATTTGTCCATCAGTTAAGTGGTATATGTATGGGTGATTCCGTGGCTTACAGTTATGCAAATATGGCCCTAACACATTTGGAAAAGGAATTTGTGTATCATTTTAATGAATTCAAGTTCACTAGATGTTGGTTATACTTTATAGGTGACATTTTCATTGTTTGGAAGGGAAGCAACAGTGCACTTTGTAGGTTTATAGAATTTTGGAACCATACCATTGATTTTCTGAGGTTTGAGCACAACATTAGGGCAAATAACATTTCCTTTTTGAATATGATTATTTTTGAAGAGCTTGTTTCTAAAAGATTGGCAACTAGTATCAGTTATAAAAATGTGGCTATTAACGATTTGTTGCATTATAATAGTATGCATGCTACCAGTTTGAAAAAGAGCATTCTTACCGGTCAGGCAACTAGTCTACTTAATTTAACCTCAAACTTCACAACAGTACAACATTAATTAAATGTTATGAAAAAAATGAGTCACAAAGGCATTGGAAAAAGAGGAAATAAAGATGTTGGAAAAAAGAGTAGAGATGTAGGGTGGTCCCTTTCTATGACTGTTAAATATTTTTAGATAATAAGGGAATGAAGTCCATTGCTTATAATAACTGGAGGATTTTACAGTTTTTAGAAGCATTGCCAATAATTTATAGAAGAAACCTAAACTGGTAATGAAGAAATGTAATAATTTTAAAAAGTTACTTTGAGAGAGAAACTCTGGGGGACACTTAACAGCAACATTAAGAAGGCAGTTACAAATGAGGCCAGTACAGCCAGTGTAGATTTAATGCACATAGTCTGTTTTATTTTAATGCAAAAATAGGTAAAATTATAGGTGCTCCCGGCTAGTTTAGTTGTGCAGCTGATTATTTGACTTGTATTGCTAAATGTGGTCCATGCGAAGAATGTTGATAAAACAGCAAGAATGCTTTGCATAAGAATGTATGAGCATTATCATGATATTAAGAGCAACATTAACTTAAACATATTATTTAGACATAAAGAAGTATGTATTAATTCTAAGAAATTTGTGTTTTATGCGATTGGTTATCGGGTGAAAGATTTTAGGTGTGGTAATTGCCTGGTTTAAATGACATGATTAATTTTAAATGTATTTTGTGAAATAAACCTTTAAAGCATTTGTAAATAGTATTGTCTCCTTTTAAAATGAAACACGTTTCAGTACGTCAAAGACTGTATTTAATTCATTGGTCATTTGAAGTCATGTGAAATTAATTGTTTGGTTAGTTAATATGCATTCACATTTGCATGTATTTAGGACAGTCTGATGAAGTTCTTATCTTTTGTGGCAATTTGATGAAAGCTCTAACAGTTTTTTTTTTGTTTTTATTAAATAGTTTTGCACAATTTCCTCATGATTTCTTGTCAATTTATAATTATAGTCTATAAATTCACGCCGACAAACCAAGGAAATGTAAACACACTGTGAAAGGGATAAGATGCACAAAACTCCTCCGTCCCTCGAGAACTCCAAAATAAAATTCCAAGTCGCCAAAATGTAAAACGAACAAATTTTATTAGGTTTAAGCTTCTCCCAAGCTTTTTGTTGGTTACAATACACCAACTTCCTCAGAAAACTCCTAAGAGAAATAAAAGCGGAAACGTCACTCAATCACTACCCTTTAAATACCTACACATATTATCTATAGAAAAATATACGAAATATCATTGAATACATATAAAAACTCCTCAAAAACATTATATTAATCAGAAAAAGAACCCGATTGATTAAAAACATATAAAAATAGTAGATGTTACTTACTTGATAAGCCAGCATGTTGTTAAATTTAGTGAATGTAAACGATGGAATTTTAATGTCACATCATGCAATGAATGCAATAAATCAGAATGGAAATAAAAGTGAAAGTGAACCATCAATAACCCCTGGGTATTTTACTCATCTGATGCTACTACTGACTACAAAACAACTGTTACCGAAAGCTACTGTACAATCAGATAACATAAAACTATCCTATTTGTTATTGTATATATATTTATAATTAAAACTATTATCTATATTTTACTTGTGTATGTATGCCATAATGAAAATCAATAGGTACAATAGATACTATCTAGTTAAACTCTTAAGTTTCAATATACATGATATAGATAATCTGTCATTGATGCCTGGATAATGGCAGGCGTCCAGTCTAAGTTGCCAAACCAATTCTCTCCCTTCGAGGATTAATGAATCAGCTCCTCAACTGCCATCCGATCGAACTTGGTCGATGGGCAAGAAGGAAAATGAATGTAAAGGATTTTCCTTTACATGCTTTGCTAAAGCGTTTTCCACCTTACCCTTCCTAATAGCATATAGGTGCTCATAAATACACTCCTGTAATTTTCTGTCGGTTTTTCCTTTGCATGCTTTGCTAAAGCTTTTTCCACCTTACCCTTCCTAATAGCGTATAGGTGCTCATAAATACTCTCCTGTAATTTTCTGTTTGTTTTACCGACATAGAAGACTGGGCAGTGGGAACACTTAGCTAAATAGACAACTCCTGTACTAGAACAATTAAACCTACCTTGTATTCTGTATTTAGACTTCCTTATAACAAAGGACGACCCCACTGATATGTGCTTACAGTAATGGTACATATTGCATTTAGACATGCCTGCTCTTACTTCCAGGGACCTGGCCTTAGATTCCAGAATACTTTTGAGGTTTTGACCCCTTCTGAAAACTATTTTGGGGTATTCCATAACGTTCTCATTGAATGACCCCTCCTGCATAATCAAACTCCATTTTTTTTTATGATAGAAATAATGGCCTTCCCATCAACATTGTAAGTTATAAGAATAAAGCTACAAGGATGAAACGTCTTGGCTATTGGATTAAGTGTACAGTTGTTCTCACGTGTTTCGAAAGGGTTTAAGATAGGTGCATAAAAACCTGACACCCGCTTGTTATGGACTTCACAAATTACGTCCAAAATCAGACCTGCTGGATAACCTCTTTTGAGGAAAAGACCCTCCATGAATTTACATTCGTCATAGAAGTCACTGTCTCTAGTCACCATTCTTGCAGCTCTCACCAATTGGCCCTTTTTGATGGATGTCTTCTGGGTAAAAGGGTGACAACTGTTGAACTGCAAGTAACTATTTGAAAAGGTTTCCTTTCGGTAAATTCTAGCTATATAGCAGTTAGAACTTGTATCTTTTGAAAGATCTACATCTAAGTATGAAATCCTGTCCCTTTCCACACTAAAGGTGAACTTCAAAAAGTGGAAGAGTTGAAATGGTTTAGGAGCTGATCCACTATTCACCATCCCCTTTTAGGATGATAAAAATGTCATCCAGAAATCGTGTATACAATAAAACCTTGTCCTGATATACATGATTCGTGAATACATGTTCCCTTTCCCAGACAGCCATAACCAAATTGGCCACATGGAGATCCCATAGGTACCCCTATTTTTTGTAGGTAATACCTGTTGTTGAAAGTAACGTAATTGCTGGACAAGATAATGTCCAGCAATTCACTAACCTGCTGGATCTCCTCATCGGGTGCTCCTTTGGAACACATCATAGTGGGAATCCAATCCAGTGCCACTGAATGAGGGATTGAAGAATATAAATCCCGCACATCTATGGTCAAAAAATAACTGTCTGCACTGTAAGGGATTTGATTAACCCTGGCCAAAAATGACCAGGAATCTTTGGATATCTCTGGTTCACTCTCCACATATTTCTTCAAAATTGAATCTACTACCTTCGCACTGGCATAGTTATTGCTACCCCTGGCGCTAACCAGTGGACGCATAGGAGGGTCTTCAAAGTTCTTGTGAATTTTTGGTGAACCAAATATTATGGGAATCTTGGGCGCTGATATAGATATATAATTGAATAAGTTCAGGTCTGTTGTATTATTGATAAACATGTCATTATAATAACCGGAGATTCTGGCAAGACCTATATTCAACTCATTCCTAGAAATTTCCTTGTATGTCTCAGATCCCAAAATATCTTCCATTCATCTTTTATAATCCCAATCATTCATCTCCACCAGTCCGCCACCCTTATCAGGCTGCATTACTCTGACTGGTGCATTGCATAAAGGATCTAATAAAGCTCTTTCTTCCTTACTGATATTGAATCTGGGTGACTGTGATAAAAAAGGGTGACTAAATAAGTGGCGAATGTCTAATTCACAAATCTGCTCAAACATTTCTAATATAGGACATAAAGGTGGGTTATAAGAACTAGAGACGGTAAAAGTACCCAGCTCCCTAGTACAATTACCCAACAACAATTGCAAGTTTAACTTTCTGACAAACAACTTTAACTCTAAAATAGTTTTAACCAAATCTGCCCATTTAGTTGGTACAAAATTAAGGCCTTTGGCTAACAACTCCACCAAATCAGTGGAAAAGTGGAAGTGAGAAAAGTTATAAATATTGAAATCCAATTCAGAATTTGTGATTACGGTACATGTCTTTGTAGTGAACCAGTCTACATCGCCCTGAATCCCAACTAGTTTCTCCTGTTTCTGGCCCTGTTCCTGGTCTTCCAACCCTGATAGGAGGAATAGTGGGAGGCTGAGTTCTGAAAATTTTAATTCTCCACCTCCTGAACTGGAGGAGTAGATCTTAAGCCAAACGATCACTCCATCGAACTGGTTCGCTGAGGGCTGTAGCATCAACCTCCACATGTATAGAGGCACTAGGTCTTGCTCCCTCTATAATATTAGGGCGGTCTGTTCCATCAACATGGCACACACTAGAAGCTAAAAAGTTACCTTGTGAAGGTGGGGTTTTTGGGTATGTTGTACCTTCCCTATATGCCTTAATGTCCCTTTTGAGCTTCTTGATTTTGTTGGCAGTAATTTTCTTTATGAGTTGGTCAATACTACTGAATGACCGCTCATAATCAAAACGATAATGGCGGAAGTTCAGATCGTTTTGGATTTCCACATCCAATTTAGTGATTTGTTTAGTTAGAGCATCAGTGGCCCATTGGTAATGCCCATTAATCAACTCTAACAGTTCAAAACCATGTTTATCAAACAGATTTATTAAATCTGTATAAAATGTCGAACCTTCTACCAACCTCATAGGGTATTGCCAAGACCTAAGGCCCTTAGGTACCACTTTGACCTTTTGACATTCATTAAAGTACGCCACTTCCAGTTTGATTTTTCTTAATTTCATCAAACTCTGGTCAAATACAATTAATTTGGATGGTAGATCGAATGATTCAGATGTACCTTGCTCCTCAGTAATGGTCCCTGTGTTGTTCTGAAGGGAAAAAGGTCGACACATGTTGAGATTGAATGATTCCTGGATATTATTTATATTAGAAACGGTAGCAGAATTAAGGAGAGGTGGAACACCTTGCATTAGACTAGTTTTCAGCATATGATCGTCCTGTATATCTACCACGTGTAGTGTTCTGGTGCCTGAAGTTTGAATAACCCCACCTAAAATATTGTTAGGAGACCCATATGGATTGGCATGCACAGACTGACTGCCAGAATGCTTTACATTCATTTTCCTTCTTAGCCATCGACCAAGTTCGATTGGATGGCAGGGGAGGAGCTGATTCATTAATCCTCGAAGGGAGAGAATTTGTTTGGCAACTTAGACTGGATGCGTGCCATTATCCAGGCATCAATGACAGATTATCTATATCATGTACATTGAAACTTAAGAGTTTAACTAGATAGTATCTATTGTACCTATTGATTTTCATTATGGTATACATACACAAGTAAAATATAGATAATAGTTTTAATTATAAATATATATACAATAACAAATAGGATAGTTTTATGTTATTTGATTGTACAGTAGATTTCGGTAACAGTTGTTTTGTAGTCGGTAGTAGCATCAGATGAGTAAAATACCCAGGGGTTATTGATGGTTCACTTTCACTTTTATTTCCATTCTGATTTATTGCATTCATTGCATGATGTCACATTAAAATTCCATCATTTACATTCACTAAATTTAACAACATGCTGGCTTATCAAGTAAGTAACATCTACTATTGTTATATGTTTTTAATCAATCGGGTTCGTTTTCTGATTAATATAATGTTTTTGAGGAGTTTTTATATGTATTCAATGATATTTCGTATATTTTTCTATATATAAGATATGTGGGTATTTAAAGGGTAGTGACTTGAGTGACGTTTCCGCTTTTATTTCTTTTAGGAGTTTTCTGAGGAAGTTGGTGTATTGTAACCGACGAAAAGCTTGGGAGAAGCTTAAACCTAATAAAATGTATTCGTTTTACATTTTGGCAACTTGGAGTTTTATTTTGGAGTTCTTGAGGGACGGAGGAGTTTTGTGCATCTTATCCCTTTTATAGTCTAAAATTAGTGTAGAATTTTTTCTGGGAAGTATGCATTTTAGGTCAGACTTATTTACCATAATGTGTATTTTGTTTTCTTATATTTACTACTTACGATATTGCCACTTTGCATATTGAGTACACTGTACTTAGACTCTGTTTTAATTTTGCATAAAAATAATAATGTAATCATTATAATTACCAGAAATGACACTCATATATTATGGGTATGATATCCAATTTCATTTGTTACAAAATGGAATTTCACATTTTAATAACAGTAAATTAGTATTATCTTCACATATCATAGTCCCCTTTCTTCACATCTTTTCCACTGAAAAAAGGGTGCAATCCCTTTCTCTCCTTATGTGTCATCCCTTCCATTCCTCTCACCATCCATGTGACCTTCCTTTGGATTATCTGCATAATTATAATCTCCTTTTACCTCTAAGTCTTCAGCACTGTACAGAATACACCAGTTGCAGCCTAACCAGTATGTAATAAGGGAGCATTATCACCTTCCTTGCTCTAGATTCCATCCGCAGTATGTGAATCGAATGGGAGAACCTTGGCTTGGGTTGGGAGTGCCTTCTGTGCGGAATCTGCATGTCCTCCCCGCGGTCGAGTGGGCGTTCTAAAGACATGCGTTGAATGGGCATGCCTTCGTTGAAGGTTGGGCGTAGGGCTGGCAACTCGACACCATAAAAACCAACTGACAATCATTAGCGGACCGGAGTTCCGCTGTGGCGACCCCTAACCGGGAAAAGCCGGAAGACAAACAACAACAACAACAAAGGCAATCTTACATTTATATAAATGAAAAACATACAAAATAATACCACTTTAGTTGCAAACAGTTTACATCACAGGCACAATTGAAACAACTGTAGTTGCAAACATTATACTTCACTTATAAACCATCCAGTCATTGTCAGTTAAACATTATATGGCTCATTCAAATCCTGCCTCTTAAACTTCATTCCTGCTATGCATATATTGTTCCCACAATTCGCATTTTTTCTATGTAGTTTGCTCCTTCCCTTTTCTAAAGATCCCAATTCCAGTAGTTTTATCTGTTATTGTATTCACGTTGGTCTAGACTTTGATTTCCATTTTCTAGATTGCCTTTGTCATATGTGAAAATTTGATAAAGTTATTTGGAGAAAAAAATTCTTGTCTGCACCTTAGCCTTCTAATAGTTTTGTCATTTACAAGACAGTTTACCAGTTTTCTTCTGTGCTGTCTTCCTTTCTGTTGTATACCTGAAGGCAGTCAGGTATATAACAGAAAGGAGTGCGTGTTTTCTTTTTTTATCCTTGATGCGCCTCTCTGCCCTTTGTAACATGCACATACTCATAACGATCCTCTCTTTTGTCCAGTTATTGCACCTCATTTCCTTTCTCTTATAATGATTTTTACATTCCTTTTTTCCTCATTTTTCCTTGATAAGCCATTCTGTTCTTTTTTCATACCTTCCATAATTGCCCTTATTTTGTTCTGACAGAAATCCTCCACTCTGTTGATATTCTGCCACCTTCCCCTATCCCTGTTTATAACTTCCCATTCTTTTTATCACAGACCATGGCAATTGTATGTAATACTTTTGTGTGGCTTTTTTCTGGGGATTCATAGCAATTTGTCAAGCTAAAATACATTGCACCATTTAAAGGTGAAAAAAATAAGTTAACAACAATCTTAACAACATCAATAAAACAAAAAATAAGCATTTCTGTGGGGGAATTACCCTTTCAGCCCTATTTCCCCTACATCTTTAAATATACTATCTCCAAGATCACACAATCTTGTGGTAAAAAGAAACTTCCTCACCTCTATACCATACCTCTCAACTGTACAGATTTTTGCCTCATATTTTTGGTGTGTTCCTCCTAAAATCTGTACTTTTCTGGCAAATAGCTGACTGTCTTGTATTGGATGGAATCAGGATCCATCTAATCCTGACTAATGAATCTCATGTTGATTTAAGACCCTTTGATAATACATCCTGTCTTGGCAGGTGAAACTGATTTGTAGTTCAGTTACTTCCTCCTCCCTTGCAGATTACAAATGTGATTAATTTTTATCCTGTTTCTAAATGGTACTTGTTGTTTCGACCATTTCAGATCAAATACCCCAATCAGTATGTTTTCTGTGCCAACTCTGTCTTTTCCCTCTTAAACTGGCTGAAACAGCTACAGTACTTTCTTAGATATATGCTGCCAAGTTGCTGTTTACCTACCAACTTTCTTTAATTAATTTCTCCATTGTTCGTAAGGGAAGCGATAGTGCAAAGGAGCAAAACTGGGGAAATATTAAGCCCCAATTTACTTAGACATATGATATTGATGTTCATCATATGGATCACTGCTGCAGTAGCCTTAGCTATATCGGTTATATTCTGCAAAGGATATAACAGCCAGTCAGCTTCCAAAGATTCATAGCACCTTCCACATGGCCAAACTGTAAGGCAGCTTGAGTTGAGCTGACTAAAAGACAAATTTGGGCATGTAGCCCTTTAGAATTTTACTGCCACTGAAGAGTACGTTCCTTTGAGGCTTTCAAGGATTAGTGATTGGCTTGTGCTTTCCCTTGCTCGGCAGATAAGTTTCCTTTGAGGAAAAAAACTTTCATTTTCTTAATTCTATTGGTTTTACTGTTTTTCCCTTCAGGAAAGTTATTTTAAAGCTAGGAGTGTTGTGTTTTAACAGACTGTCTTGAGACAGAAACACACTTTTAAACGGAGCACTTGTTTTTTCTATCAGTTTAAAAGTGGTGTAAAGTAACTGAAAACATTTTTTTCTGTGGAGAAATTGTGTTTATTTTGCTTTTGTGGAGCTGGCATAATGTTTTAAAGTGCTTTTTACTGTGTGTTTCTGTCAAAAAAAGTAACCTTTATGGACTGGTAGTGTTTACTGGCAATTGCTGCTTGTTGTCCCAGGAAGGAAGCACCCTCTTTGGCTTGACCATGAAGCAGACTACCAGTTCCATGGTCTGTCCTTCCAGCCACAAAACAAAAAAAAAACAAATTAAAGAAACAGCCTTTGCCACTACAGCAGGCTAGCAATTTGCCTCAACATTAGATAGGTGACTGCTGTGGCCATTTGTTGTATGAAAGACCACTCATCTTTTACCCTGGACCCCACTGGTGTAGCACCTACAGCCACTATGGACTGGGGTTAGCCACGTCCTCTGCGGCTGTTGGAATCCCCTCAGTGGGCAAGGGAGTAACACTCTTGTCTGTCCTGGGAGAGGGAACAGGGAAGGTTTCCCTGTTGTGTCAGAATGCTGTACCATTCCTGGGAAAGCTTCTGCTGCCATTAATAAAATGATTGGCCTCATTTTTTTTTCCTGTCAAAAAGAAACAGAAAACCAAGCATGTATCTATTCCTCCTCAGTTTTCTTTGGATAGGAGTAGTTTACTGAGTCTACCTCAAGGTTTAATTGAGGTTATTTATCCTTCTTGTAAAGTAGTAACTGGTAAAAGAAAGAGGGATTCCTCTTTTCCTAAGCAGATTCAAGATTCTGAATTTCAACAGGAAGATGCAAGGACAGATAATTTTTTTTCCCACAGATTTCCGATGCAGACTCAAAGGAGAGCTCAGTTTCTTATTTTCCCTGTGGGAGTTTCTGTTTTTCTGAGACTATTGCTCAAATGTGACAGTGTTTTCAGAAACTACTATGAGTTGTTGCAGAAGGATTTTCCAGAGCCTACACCCATTCCTCCTGTTCTGTCTGCTTTAGAGGGTGTGTGTGTGTTACTGCCTGCAGTTTTCCTGATATTCAGCCAGCTGCCCCTAAAAAGGCAGCTTGGATGTATGAAGTTCCTCAGTTTTTTTAATTTTTATATATTAATCTCAAATCTGAGGAGCTATAGCTTTAATTGATCCCACTGCTGTTAATTACTTAGTTAATTCCAGTCTTACTGTTTCTGATCATGGAAGGAAAATTGATAGGTATTGGAAAAGTGTATACTTGGCAACTTTGACTTTCAGAATTTTGAATTGTCAAGCTCATATGTTAAAGTTTGTTCTGACAAATTGTGAAAGCATGAGGAATGTTTTATCTGCAGTTTCTTCTTGTGAGGAAAAATCTGCTTTAAATAATAGTTTCTTCTAGGGCACCGGTCACACTGCTCATTGTTTTTAGAGTGTGCATGACTTTGTTGATACTTCTTCTAGGGCTATGACCACTGGTACTGTTTTGAGGAGGGTAGCATGGCTACTTTTTCAGAAAATCACAGATAATGCTTTAAATTCTCACGTGGATAGAGTTAGTGTTTGGCCCATATACTACAGAGGTGATCAAAACATATGATGAAAGGGTAAGCTGATTCCGGGAATCTCTAAGATTTTTCAGCCCTCCTTTTCCAAATTTTCCAAGGAACTTTCTATTTCCTCATCCAGTTTTAGCAAAAACAGAATAAACTATCCCATCAAAATACAGATAAATAGACATTTAAGAAAATATGGCAAGGAGGTTCCAAAAATAATTCTCAAACCTCCCAAAACCAAGGACAGTCCAAGTCAAATGACTTTTCAAGAGACCTTGTGACCCCCACCCACCCTGGCCCTCTTTTCTTCCAGAAAGCCTAATTCTCCTTTTGTCTGTTTGGCAAGAGATTGTTTCAGAAAAATGGGTTCTGAAAATCATTCATCAAGGTTATAGATGGCAGTGGGAGGAAATTCCTCCTTTCCAGGAGGTCATTTCTCATCCTCCAGGTTTGACTCTTTTGTTTCCACATATTCTTCATTACATGTTGCCCCAAGGAATGATAAAACCAGTTTATCTTTCCCAGTGGAGATGGATTTTTATTCAGGGATGTTCCTGGTGCCAAAGAAAGAAAATGTTTGGAGACCAGTTCTGGATCTTTCTTTTCATAAACATGTTTGTGATAGTGCCCAAATTCAAAATGATGTCACTTCACAACCTGTTACCTCTTCTTCCCCTTTCAAGTTTCCTGGCAACACTATACTTAAAAGATGTTTACCATCACATCCCTATTCATCCAGACTTCAGACCTTTCTTAAGAATTTGTGTCTGGATAACATTAGCAGTTCTCTTTCTTACCCTTTGGGCTATCTACTGTACCAAGAGTGTTCACAAAATGTCAGGCTTCACTTACAGATCATTGCAGGTACATGATATCCACATTTTTTCCATATTTAGATGACTTGCTTATCTTTGCAGAGTCTTTTTCAAAGTGCCAGGAATTTCTCTCTTGAGAGAGAGAGAGAGATCTCTTATACAAGCTGGGATTCCAAGAAAGCATTCAAAGGTCTTTATTGAGTCCTTTACACAAGATTGTGTTCCTGGTGTGTGAACTAGACACCACAGTTTAAAAATCTTTTCTTCCACAGGAAAAATAAATCTTTATTTTAGATCTGTTTCTAAGGTTTTCCACTCAGACTTTAGTCACTGAGGAAATACCTCAGTACTGTGGGTCTCATGGTGTATATGAATTTCATGATAACCCTGGCAAGACTGCGAATGAGAAAGATATGGCGGTATCTGAAATATCTTGGTCCCAGAATCATTGTTTCAAATCCCAGTGTTTCAGTTTGTCAGAAGAGAAATTTTTTGGTGGAGACAACAAATATTCTTAAATCTAGGTCTTCCTTTCACCCTCCCTACTCCAAAGCAATCTCTCACCACAGATGCTTTGGACTTTGTTTCGGGAGCAGTTTCAGGAGGGATAAAAGTGTGAGGGATGTGGGACACCAAGGATAGATGCGACTATATAAATATCAAGGAGATGCTTGACCTGATCAAGGCACTCAACTGTCTGAACCATATTTGGTCCCTAGGGTGTCTTCATGTGGTTGTAGACTACCACAATCATGTGGAACATAAATAAGCAAGTGGGAACCAGGGTGTATCCCCTTTGCAGACTAGCCATATTAGTTTGGGATATTGCTTCACAGCACAGTCTCAGACTATAGGCATTCTACATTCCTTCAGAGCAAAATTGTGTGTCAGACCAGGGCAGACACTCAGAAATGGAAACTAGATCAGGGAGTCTTCCAAGATTTGATCCATCTGTGGGAAGTTCCTTAAATAAACCTCTTTGCCTGCTCTTTGAACAATCAAATGGCAAGATTCTATTCCAGGACTTCATGCAAGAAGGCCTGAAATACAGATGCCTTTTCTTTTCCTTGGCAAGAATGTTCCTCTATGCTTTTCTATTTCTACTAATATCCAGGGTGCTTCTGAAGATTCAGATGTTCAGTGATCACTCCTGCAGTAGCTGTTCCTTCCCTGCATCCCCTTTGTTTTTTGTTGTATTTTTATACTAGGGTGTGGATATTTATTTTTGTTGTTCCTAGCATTGTCCTTTCAGGGCTCAGCCTCCCTGTCTGTGCTGGCAGAAAAGCTGTGAAGGGCTTCGCACCCAACCTTTTCTTTTAGTAAGCTCAGCTCGAGCTGCCTGACAGTTTGGGTACATGGAAGGTACCCTGAAGCTTTGAAAGCTGGCTGGCTGTTATATCCTTGGCAAGTTTAACTTACAAATCTGTACTTTTTCCATGTTATAAAGTCGAGAGATACAAGATAGATTCCATTCAAGATGCAACATGGAACAGACAGCACACTTTTTGTTATACATGCACCTTGAAGTAGAGACTAAATTAATAAATATATTAAGAAATATGAGTACTCATAATTAATGCAGTTTAAACTGAGTATATCCATATGAATGCATGTATTTGTTTTTTGCTACGATTCTCAAGTGTGTGTGAATTTCTGTCTCAGCGTAGAATTACACAGTATTTTTTAGAATGTTGTTTCTTTCCAAAGCTGGAATTTAGCCTCATTTTTCATAGTTCTTGTAGTTACCTGATAATGAATTGCAGTTTTGTTAGCTCATTTTAAGCTTTACTGCCCCAGATTAGTATTATCTTGAAACTATAATGAAAATATTTTAACAGGATAAACGAAATAGCTTGAATGGGCCATTATTTTTATTGTGTATTGCCAGTATTATGAAGGAGAAATTAAAGGAATAGGATGGCAGACAATGGTTGTGGTAAGTGGTACTTTGTATGTTTTTTTTTTTTTAACTACCCTATTGCTTTAGTGAAATTAGCTTTATCTATAAAAATCTATTGCATTTTAGCTTAGTTTAGTTTATGCCTAGAGGCTGAGACCCCATGTTCATTTGATGATTGAGCCTTATATCCTACATACTCTTTTTAATGGTCTTTCTCAGAAAAAAAAAATTGCATGAGGAAAGGCTGGTGCTGGTAAAAATGCCTCTTAGATATGTATGGTTACAGCTTCTATTATAATTTTCACAAACTGCACAACTTCAACTACTCATAGCATGTTTTAGGCACTAGCAAACCATGAACTTGCTTGGGTCCCTTAGCTGAAAGTAGGCTGTAAACAGAGCAAGGGTGTTTTTCGTAAAATTTTGTCAAAATAGCAAAAGATTGTGTTAATACGTCAGGTGGATGAAAGTGACTTAAACGGAGTGACAAATCTTCAGGATTAGAACTACTTCTGTTCCTTTAAAATTAAGATACATCTCTTACTGAATAAAATAATATTAAAATTAATTAATATTGTCAGTGCACAAGCTAAATTAAATTTTGTGAGGTAACTGTTAAACACTAAAGTTCCTTGACTCTAATGGATATACTGTGTCCCCTGATGCTGTAAATTTTGCTGGGGTTCTACTGACTCAGTTAATTCTCTGAAGAACATTACTTTTGCTAAAACTGTTCAGAGTTCCTGAATTAGTTATTTGTGATAGGGAACTCTGCTACTTTTTAATACTGCTTTACATCCCTCACTCCATTAATTCTGATGGGGCATCTTGACTCTGCTACTCCTTCTGTGGTATAATTACATTTATTGTTCAAGTAAGTGAACAGGTCCATAGCATATCCTTTCCAGCCGTGATCCATGCCAGAGGGACAAGGATAAGTACAATATACATATGCATAGGTTATTTGTTAATTCAACAAATATGTCTTGGGCAGATAGGAAGAAAATAAAGTAGTGAAAGAACCATGCAAGCCCTACACAGAAAGTAAACAGAAGGGAGATGGCTCTGTAGCTATGAGGAAGAAGCCTTAATCACTGAGTCATGCTGGGGCTTCCTGAGTTTGTTTATCTTGATGGTACTTCCCAGTTCTATTATCCTTCTAGAACCTGCTGACTTCTTCTGTTCTCCTTTTGGGTCCTTAGAATCACTTCTTCAACCACCTGGCTCTATGTTAGCACTCAGGGTTTCTTGTTTCAATAAAGGCTTCAGAAAGTCTGACTTTCCTAATCCCATTGTGGGTTTTTTGACTTTGTTAATACTACTAGTGTGTGCCTGAAACTCTATAGCTGGTTCTGCACCTCACGCATGCATTTGTTTTCATAATGTACTAATGTGAAACATGCTTGATTACCTCATAATAAGAGGTAGTCAGACGAATTCTTGAAGTTAACATAATGAATACCTTATTCTGTCTTATGAATAAGGAAATTATTTTTGCTCTTGCACAACCCAGAAAGTGAAGGCAGATTTGGTTAAATATACTGATAATCTATAGCTGTTTTCTGTAGCATTAAATCAGTGCAGTTTATATTCATGCTGTGTATGCCTGTGTGTTAAATAATTCATATTTTGGCTCAAGTTCGCAGCAAATTTAATACTTAGCTAACAAACTACCTTCTTTCGACTTCAGTGGTTACTTTTTGACTAATGATCATCCTAGCATATTTTAGTTGTTGATGTTATTTTAGTTTACTGATACTATCAATATGATCTGCATGGCAGTGCACATGAATATGGAGAAAAGAGAGTTATGTGACACCTTTATTTACCTTGTATATGGATGACACGGAGTGCTACAAAATCCTGAAGACCAAAATCTCGAAAGTTGAAAATACTGAAAACTCAAAATACTGAAAACACACAGTATGCTAGAAGTCTAAACCTCAAAATGCATTCACTCAAGGCACTCCTTAAAATGGAGAACATTGACATCTGTACAGTGACAGAGACCTGGTTCAAAGCTCCAGAGAGCACCCTGCATTACCAGGCTATAATTTATACCACACCTTTCGGCCCTAACCCAGAACAAAGCACTAAAGGTGGAGGTGTGTCCATATTCATTAAGGATATCCACACCTCCAGGCTAGTTGTACAGTATAATGCATCCGAGATTATCCAAGTGCAACTAACTCTGGGCAAGACTGCAATCCAGATTGTAGTTTGCTACAGACCCCCTCACCATGCCCCAGGATTCCCACTCCTCATTTCTTGATAAACTGGAAAGTATTAGGGTACAACCCAACACCCTAATAATGGGCGATTTCAACTACCCCACCATTAACTGGGAAAACTACTCATGTACCAACTCTTTTGCTCAACGTTTTCTGGAATTCATAAATTCCAACGCCTTGGATCAACTTATTCACACCCCCACCAGGGGCAGCAATATCCTAGACCTGGTCATTACCAACATGGGCAACCCAGGTGTTCCACACCAGAGGTCAATTCCTCGTTGGTCAGATCTGACCACAAGCTAATCACCCTAGACATCCACATCCCGCCCCCACCCCAATTAGGGAAACCACCGTAAAAAACTTCTCCAAAGCCAACTTCACACTTCTTAAGACAGAAGTGGCAAACTTCATGACACTCATGTAGACGGACAATAGAGGTACGACTGCTGAATCCTACACAAATGCACTTTATAAGCACTTACACGAGTGCATGGATTATGCTATCCCTAATAGAACCAAGATACTATCCTCCAAAAAAAGGAAGCCAATCTGGTGGTCCTCTGCCATAAACAAACTCTACAACAGAAGAAAGAAACTGTTGCAAAAAAGAGTAAAATCCCATGACTGGAGGAACTCCCTGGTCAACCTTAGTAAGAAACTGAGATCCCTCATAAAATCCTCCAAAGATAGTTATGAAAACAAAATTGCCACTGACTCTAAAGACAACCACAAAGCATTCTATAGCTATGTCAAGAATCTCAATGGGAACACTCAGATCTGCTCTGAGTTACAGCACAATGGCACTAAATATACAGAACCAACTGATATTGGCAACATCCTGGCAGACAGGTTCCGTGCTAACTTTACCCCCCCCTTACCCCCTAGAGGGCCCATATCTATACCGGAAGAATGCAAATTTCCTGTAATCACGGCTGCACATGTAAAAAACACACTCTCCAAAGCCAAGAACACAGCATCCATGGGATCTGACAATATCCCAGGCTGCGTTCTACATGAACTACAGAATGAACTGGCACCCTACCTAAGTACCATGTTCAATCATAGCCTCACCTCAGGCTTTGTGCCCACTGAATGGCGCACCGCAACGGTTATCCCACTCCACAAAGGGGGAGCCACGACAGACCCCGGGAACTACTGCCCCATTAGCCTGACAAGCCTGGTCTGCAAGGCATGGAATGTATCATCATGGAACTCATAAACAAAGACATTGGTAATCTCCAAATTCTGGACCCTACCCAGTTCGGATTTGTAAAAGGCAGGTCATGTCTCCTAAACCTGATTAACTTCTTTGAAGCAGTCACCAAAGCCATAGATGAGGTAAAGTGGTTCACACAGCTTATCTAGATCTCGCCAAGGCTGTCAACACCATCCCCCACTCTGGAATTATAGATAAGCTCACTAAACTAGGTATAAATCCCTATGTCACAAGATGGGCTGCCAACTGGCTCACGAACAGAACCCACACTGTGAAAGTAGCGGACTCCAAATACAACTTCAGACCAGTGACAAGTGGAGTACCACAGGGTTCAGTCCTGGGTCCTCTCCTGTTTGGTATCTACTTCTCTGAAGTACAGGCTAACACAGAAGGTCTTTGGCTAACAAAGTTTGCAGATGACTGCAAACTAGGAGCCATAATCGAAACTCCTAACAATGTGGGCATACTACAAAAGGGCCTCACTGAGACAGATACCTGGTGTCAAAGCCATGACCTGAAGCTCAATGGTAAAAAGTGTATTGTCTTCCCCTTTGGTAAAAACTCTATATCCATGAACTACCACATAGCTGGTAGTCTGCTTAATGCCGAAAATGTGATAAAAGACCTTGGGACACAGGTGGACAGTAGTCTCTCCTTTGATAATCACATTGCCACAGTGGTCAGGGAATCCTTCTACGTGGCTTACCTCATCACAAAAGATTTCTCATCCAGAAAAAAAGAGGTCATTGTTCCCCTCTACTCATCACTCATTAGACCCATTATAGAGTACAACGCCCCTTTTGGTATGTACCTCACAAGACATCTACAACAACTGGAAAGCCCACAGAAATACCTCACAAAGAGGATTACCGGCCTCAAACAGATGCCCTACGCAGACCGTCTCAAAAAACTCCAGCTTTACTCCATCGCATATCGCCTACTCAGAGGTGATCTCTGCCTAACATACAAAGCTATGTCAAACCCAGAGCTGTTGAACATGCTCCACTTAAAGAAATCCCAATCCCTCCAAGCTACTCACTCTAGGGACCTAAACCTTGTCACCACAATAAACAGAACATGCTGGAGGGATAGATTCCTGTCCCAGAGACTTCCCATACTCTGTAAAAGACTACCTATCTATGTCAAACAGAGCTCCTCATTAACACTCTTCAAGAAAAATCTTGATGATTGGATGGGAAATAGGAAACTCACCCCAGGGATCACTTCTGTGGCTCTGCTCGACAGGGGCGCAGGAAAATAATTTTCTTGGGTGGTGAAAGCCAGAATACATTTTTGGCTAGGCTTATATAGGCCCTAGGGCCAATAGCCTAGTATCTACGTATGAACCTATGATACCAACACTTACTATATTCCAGCTCAAGTACATGCAGAAACAAATAAAACACAAACCATATTACTCTTCAAGTATAAGCAGGAGGGCAAGACCACCTGCACCCCCCCCATGTGGGGGGTTGCGTACATCCCCTGCTACTTAAATATATCAACTCCGAAATTGCAGTTGGTGTGCTGAAGTGCAATCTCAGAGTTGATATATTTAAATAGCAGGGGGTGTTGGGGGTGTAGGGGGGCTTGAACCCCTGTGCATAGTTGAAGGGTAATATGTTTCTGTATGTACTTGTGCTGGAATATAGTAAGTGTTGGTATCCTGTGTGTTTTCAGTATTTTGAGTTTTCAGTATTTTGAACTTTCTAGATTTTGGTCTTCAGGATTTTGGGCTTTCAGGATTCTGTAGCGATCCCGGATGACAACATAAATGGTTGCTCGCTGTGAATGGATGGTCAGTCAGAACAAGAAGAAAAAAGTAAGTAGTAGGTAGTGATGGACTTCCTATTGTATTTTTGAGACCCCATAGTACAAGTCCCAAAACTCCAAGGAATTAAGTCTGATCTGTGAGAAATATATACTAAGTCTGAAATTGCTGTATCTGGTGGAATTCACTCTTCTCTGACATACAATGATTTTGGAGTTAGTTTATATAAGTGGAGTGGATACAGGAGTGCAGAAGGTTCCCCGTACAAAAAAAGCTTTTAATCTGCAACAGTGAGTTTTGTGCTTTGCTGATTTATCTGCAGGATCACACAATTTTTCAGAGTTTTGTGACTGTCACTGTTGAATCTTGAACTTCCAGTAGGGTGTCATAGTGATATGAAAGGTGGTATGTAAAGATTATGTAATTGTTCAGGCAGATAGGTTAGGAATAAGTACTGGTGATAAGTTAGTAGAGAATCTCTGTGAGACTGGGCACCTTGGTGTGTTACAGACATTTGTAACAGCATTGAAGCAAAAGATGCCAGATATTACACGATACAGCCCATTCAACAGCAGGACAGGAATGCTGTAGGCAGCAGTTTCATGGCACCTTTATGACTCTCACAGGCTTACAAAACTCCTTTTCTATCTCCCACAATGCATCACACCTCCCCATCTGTCCAGATTATTACTGCAATCATCAAGATAAAATTTGTGGCTTGTTTTCAATGATTTTGGTAACTTTTTCTTAAGCTTTGTTGCACGTCTTCATTTTGAGACTGCTTTCGAGTCATATATTTCCATTTTATTGTTTTCAGTCCACAATTGCAGACTTCAGCTAACTTTTTTTTGCCTCTTTGTCCTCACTCCCATTAGATTTCCGTTTTGTGGTGACATTTACTTAAAGTCAGTTAATTATCCAACTTAGTTGCAGTACAGACAGTTTGCATTGACTTTCTAGTGTCTGTTAATATTTAAAATATTCTTTGGCAATTTTGTTAAAGATAAATAAGGTAAAGCTGTCATGGTTTTGGAAGTGTAGTAAATTTGGACATAAAATTCACCACAAAATATGTATGCCTTATGTGTGATATTTCTCGGGATGGAACACTTGGGAGATAACTGTAATGTCAGTGAAAAAAAAAATAATTTTAGGACTCTGTAGGAAAGAAAAAATAAGTTCATACTGAAAAGATTGCTGCTCAGATATTCTACTGCTGTTTGTATGGGCAAGAAAGGGAAAATGAAGGCCGATGATTCTAAATGCAATCTGAGGATCGTGCTGCTCAACGCTAGAAGTCTAAATTTGAAAATGCACTTGCTCGAAGCACTCCTTAAAATGGAAAACATCGACATTTGTGCTGTAACAGAGACCTGGTTCAAGGCAGCAGAAAGCACCCCTGCACTACCAGGCTATAACTCATTCCACACCTTTTGGCCCCAGAACATGGACCGAAGCTCCAAAGGCAGTGTTGTTTCCATATTCACAAAGGATTCACACACCTCCAGATTGGTAGCCTAACATAAAGCATCAGAGATACTTCAGGTGCAGCTAACATTGGGTAAGACAGCGATTTAGGTCGTAGCTTGCTATAGGTCCCCAACCATGTCCCAAGACTCACACTCCACATTCCTAAGCACCCTGGAGAATATTAGGGTTCAACCTAACACTCTCATACTGGGCGACTTCAGCTACCCCTCCATTAACTGAGAAAACTACTCATGTACCAATACACTTGTCCAACGTTTCCTGTAATTCATTAATTCCAGTGCCCTGGACCAGCTCGTTCTTACCCCCACTAGAGGTAGCAACATCCTTGACCTGGTCATTACTAACATGGGTGACCGTTGCTCTACACCAATAGTCAGCTCCTCCCTGGTTAGATCCGACCACAAACTAATCACCTTGGAAATCCACACCCCTCCCACCCTCCCGCAAAGGTAACCACCATACAAAACTTCACCAAAGCTAATGTTGGGCTCCTAAAAACAGAGGTGGCTAACTTCACGGCACCCATGCAAATGGAGAATAGTTGCATGACCGCTGAATCATACACCAATGCACTGTAAGAACACATACACAAATGCATGGATCTCGCCATACCCAATAGAACCAAGACACTCTTCTCCAAAAAAAGGAAGCCAATCTGTTGGTTCCCTGCCATAAACAAACTCTACATCAGAAGGAGGAAACTGATGCAGAATAAGGTGAAGTCCTAAGACTGGAAAAACTCCCTTATCAGCCTCGACAGAAAGTTGAGATCCCTCATCACATCCTCTAAAGCTAGCTATGAAAACAGAATTGCAGCAGATTGTTAAGACAACCACAAGGCCTTCTATAATTATGTAAAGAATCTCAATACCCAGATTTGCTTTGAGCTACTGCACAATGGTACCTCCAATACCGAGCCAACAGATATTGCTAATATACTGGCTGACAGATTCAGTGCCAACTTTACCACCCCCCCCCCCACAAAGGACCAATCACAATACCAATAGAGTGCCAGGCACCCAGTATTACTGCTGCACAGGTTAAAACAGCACTGTCCAAGGCTAATAATACAGCTTCTATGGGACCTGACAATATCCCTGGCTATGTTCTACATGTGCTACAGAGTGAACTGGCACCCCACCTGTGTGCCCTTTTCAATCACAGCCTCACCTCAGCTTTGTCCCTATAGAATGGTGCACTACTGCAATCATCCCTCTCCACAAAAGGGGAGTGACTACAGTTCCTGGGAACTATCTCCCCATTAGCCTGACGAGTCTGATATGCAAAGCTATGGAACACATCATTATGGACCTAATAAACAAGGATATAGAGAATCTCCAAACTCTGGATCCCACACAGTTTGGTTTTGCCTGCTCAACTTGGTCGACTTCTTTGAGTCAGTCACCAGAGCTGTGGATAAAGGCAAGGTGGTTCATACATCCTACCTTGATCTGGCCAAGGCCTTTGATACCATTCCCCACTCAGGAATCATAGAAAAACTCACTAAGCTAGGCATCAACCCCTATATCACTAGGTGGGCTGCAAGGCTCACAGATAGAACCCACAGTGTGAAAGCAACTGACTCCAAGTCAGACTGCCGACTAGTCCCGAATGGAGTCCCACAGGGTTCAATCCTGGGTCCAGTCCTGTTTGGTATCTACTTTTCTGAAGTCCAGGCCAACATGAAAAGACTCTGGCTGACAAAGTTCACAGACGATTCCAAGTTGGGAGCTATTATTAACTCCCCAAGTGATGTTGACATCCTACAGAATGGCCTCATTGAGACCAACGACTGGTGTCAGAACCATGGCCTTAAGCTCAATGCCAAAAAATGTGTCATCATCCCCTTTGGGAAAAACCCGGTTCCCATGAATTACCACATTGATGGTAGTCCACTGAACACAGAAGGCATTTTAAGGGATTTGGGAACACAGGTTGACAGCAACCTCTATTTTGATCACCACATTACCACTATGGTCAGAAAGTCCTTCTACGCGGCACATCTCATTACTAAGGGTTTTTCTTCCAGGAAGAAAGAGGTCATTGTTTCCCTCTACTCTTCCCTCATTAGCTCAGTCATTGAGTACAATGCTCCATTTGGCATGTATCTCACTAGACACCTGCAATAACTGGAGAGGCCGCAAATGTACCTCACAAAGAGGATCCTAGGCCTTAAACACTTGTCCTATATGGACAGACTCAAAAACTCCAACTATTCTCTGTCTCATATCGCCTACTTAGAGGCGATCTCTGCTTGACTTACAAAGCCATGTCTGACCCATCTCTGTTAGAAATGCTACATCTAAAGAAATCCCAATCCCTGCACACCACACGCTCCAGAAACCTCAACTTCATTACCACAATCAACAGAACGTACTGGAGGGACAAGTTCATAACCCAGAGACTGCCCATACTATGGAATATTTTATTTTATTTATTTTACATTTGTTGACTGGGATAGTCCGACTGGATACATGTCCATTTTCAGCGGAGTCCCGGGGAGAAAAGTTCCAAAGGTAGTTACAAAAGCAAACATAGCATAATACAAATTAAGCGCAGTTTACAGACTCTGTTGAGACATGTAAGTTATATAATCTCACAAACTTATGATATAGCTTAACAAATTAAACTTCCCATACATGTCAAGCAGAGCAGCTTGCTGACCCTCTTCAAGAGAAATCTTGATGAGTGGATGGGAAATAGAAAATTCACCCCGAGGATAATTCCAGTGGCTCTACTCGACAGAGATTCTGGGAACTAAAGTCAGGTGACACGATGCCAGGGTAATCCGATGGCAAGGCTTGTAAAGATCCCAGGGCCATTAGCCTAGTACACACCTATGAACCTCTGAATCTATATACAGTAAATAAAGCCCCCAGGGTGGATGTTTTTCCTCCAGTTGTTGCTGAGAAAAGTAGCAGTACTGCTCAGTCTTCCATAGATGTGGCTGGCCTCATGGTCCCAGATGACCCTTGTTCAACTAGCACCATGGGTGCTGGAGGGGCCACTTGGGGAGGAAGGGATTGATTGGCAGATGCTGGATCACCCATAGTGTGCGTGTGTGTGTGTGTGTGTGTGTGTGTGTGTGTGTGTGTGTGTGTGTGTGTGTGTGTGTGTGTGTGTGTGTGTGTGTGTGTGTGTGTGTGTGTGTGTGTGTGTGTGTGTGTGTGTGTGTGTGTGTGTGTGGCTTGGCTCACTGCAGCATGAAGAGCATAGTGTATCTAGCTGAAAGAAGTGTGTCACTTGTTTGGGAGGTTGCATATCACGCATGGAAAACAGCATGCTTCAGCTTCGCCCAAATCAGATGCATTGGTGTTTCCAAGGCTGTCTGGAGGGTGTGGATAGAACATGTTGCACGATTTGCAGACTGACCTACTCCTTAAAACCCAACTTTTGCCTCCATCAGTGGAATGAATAACCCAGAGAGCTTCTTTCCCAAAGGAGGAATAAGTGGGTCTGTTGGGTGTACAAAGGGGAGCCACTGCACAGATCCTGAGGGCCAAAAAAAAAAAAAATCTTCCATAGATGTTTCCCAGATGGAAGTTGTGGTAGCTGTGGTAGCACCTCTCCATAGGAGAGCAGGAAGGATCCTTGAGGCTCCCAAGGACTGTGAGTGCTGGAGTAAAGGTCTTGTAGCTCTCACCATTGTTATGGTTGCTGTCCAGAAAAGAATCTTCAGAGCTGTGAACAGCAGTCTACTGCTGATAAGGAATCCAAGATTATAGGCCATTTTAGTAAGTGCATATACATGTCAGGTACTTTCGCTGTTCAAGCTCACAATTATCTCACACATGGGACCTGTTTTCAATGTAACTTGGCAGAGGTAACTCTAGAAATTATGAAAAAGTTGTCTCATGGGAGCATACAAGTTAGCAACCTAGGTGGCAAAACTAGTGAATATCAGTGTCTGCATATGACTGCTGCATAATGCAGTAGGTAGAGCAGTGCATACTGCTAGGTCAGGCATTGTCATTCGATATTACCTCTGCCTTATGCAATGAAAGTTCACAGAAAACTTCAAGGCATTCTTCCATAATGCTACATATGAAGGCTCAACTTTGCTCAGGTGAAAGAAAATCTGTGAGAAAGTGAGCAGGAAGGAAAGGCACTCACAGCTGTTTGAGTAGTTTTCCAGTCCTCAAAACACTTTTTCTAGTAATCAGAAGAGTGTATAAAACATGTGGGTCAGGAGAGCCAACAGCTGCCATTTGTGCAGCTTATTGTAGATACCATTATGGCCATAGGGGTTTCAGAATGGATGCTGCCCTAAGGCAGAGATGGTCCTCAGACCCATAGGGAGAGTCAACTGCAGAGTCCTTGAGGTCTTGTCTGACTATCCCGGTCTGGAAGCAGTTGGAGTTCAAAACTGCCTCTCACTTCCCATGTAGCAGAACTCACTAGGTGCAAGTGGATCAGGGAGATAGTATCCAGAGCCACCAATATACCATTCATATTTCTTCCAAGGTTCACCTTTTTTTCCCTTCCAGACATCCCACTTCATCAAAGGGGAGTAGCCAGACTAGATGTACAAAATCTCTTGTCCAAATGAGACATTCGGGGGGGGGGTCATACCAGATTAGAGAAGGTTCATAGTATATTTAAGAATATTTTTAATTCCCTAGAAGACAAAACAGCTCAGGTCCATCTTAGAGTTAAGCAGCTTAAATCTGTATGTAAAAATGAAGAGTCTGGATGGTCATAGTACAGCCATTCCTTCCCATCTTGAAGGAGGGAGACTAAATATGCTCTCTCAGCCCTCAAGATACCTAGCCAAACTGTCCATGATGCTCCTGCACTTCAAGGTGGGGGTCAGTCGTTGCCCTCTCCCATTGGGTCTCACCAAGTCACCATTGCCACCAGGGTACTTGTATGGTGGCTGCTGCAGCTCTTCTCAGGCTGAAAGGGGCACAGGTTTTTCCTCTGTCTGGATGACTGGCTTCTATCAGCCTCAACAGGGGAGCAAGAGACTATTTACTCCAGCTTTTTGAGCCTTTACAACAAGTGCATAACTTATATTTTCTCTGTGTGCTACTGGGTAGTAAAGCTTCTGTGAGAGTCACATAATGAAAGGATATATATGTGTGAGATGGATAAAGGCAAGAATATTACATTGGGAGTGGGAAATGAAGGGGTGATGTTGATTCTGTGGTGAGTGAAAAGGTCATGTTCTAGTGGTGATGTGTGGAGTGGGAGACAAAGAATGAGGATAAAGTATCATTATGATCGTGACAGGAACCATGTTTGGTAGGGAGGCCTCAAATTAAATCTTCCTGGGGATCTCAAAATATTAAAACCAGTCCGAGTTTGTATTGTTTATTACCTGGATAATTGGATTGCTTATTATTTTTTTGCCAACTGCAGAAGTAGACTTATGTATACCAGCCCTTTTCATCCACAGCCGAGGCCCAAGAATATTTCTTTATAAAGTAAGCATACAGTTGTGTTACTAGAAATTGATAAGCAAGGGATATGCACAGAAAATATTCTGCAGCACTTTCTGAAAGATTGATTGCTTCATGTGCAACAAATAAAGTAAAAAGTGGTTATTTAAAAGAGTTAATACTAATTAGTAACAAATACAATCTGGCTTGCTTAATATTCTAATTTATCACGTCAGGTAATAGAAGTAAACACAAGTCTTGGATTATTTATCTGTGTATTTTGATATGGTATACCAAAGTATCCAAGTATAAACATACAATACAAAGTGCAGATTACTATCTCCTTCAAGATGCACAGTGTACTTTCTAAACAGAGGAATGTAAGTCATTCACTGATCCAAATTTAACCAAATGCTGTTTTTTTTTAATGTTGATCAAAAACTACATTCTGTATGGCAAACTACTCATTTTATAGACCTGTTTCTCTTAGTGATTTATATTTGGATGTTCACATATACCAATATTCCTGGTTTAGAATTTTCCATAACATCTTATTCCTGTGGCAGTCACTGCTGCTTCTATAACACAATACTGTGGTATGGGATTGTTTGGAAATAAAACAGCTAGTTTCTCATGTAATTGTTATGCTAGGACAGCGTAATAAATATATTTATTTTATTGTTTTCCTCTGGTTACAATTAATATTGCAGCACATGGCTCATTTCAGAGTAACTTCCATTAAATCCCATACTAGATGTTAAATAATTCCATTCTCCAGATTAAAAAAAAAGGATTTTTTATTATGTGTTTGTCGCCATCTTGTGGTGACTATTTAATGCTGCATTGTTTGTATGCATTGTTTTAGGCCCTTAATACATTTGGACCATAGAATTACTTTGTTTGCTTTTTTAGTTTGAAGTAATAATAATAATAATAATAATCGTAATAATAATGGGGAAGTTCTTTTTAATGTATCGGGCTGCACAATAGGCGTGCTACAGAACAGACTTCACTTTCTTAACTCTTAACTTGTATATTGTTTGATTCCTGGTAACCCACTTACTTATGCATCTGAATTGGAGTTCTTACAAGACATGTCTTCTGGTTGTTAAGACCTTTGTGGGTGAATTAATAGAAGTTCTTTAAATACTCTGGGACTGGTAGACTAGGACCTATCCTTTACCCTTTGCTTATCAGGAACAAATGGTTGCCTGTCGTCTACACAAACAAACAAACAAACAAACAAAATGCATTTACTTGAACCTGTACCATTCATGTTACAATGCATTGTTACTAGGGTTGCAATATCATCAGTCTCAAAGTATGATGCTTCTTTCTGAAGTGTGGGGTTCTGCAGGGACAAACCATAATGAAAAGAACTTATTTTAACGTTGTGATCTGGAATTTTGGTTTATATTATTTTGTATATTACTAAAATATTTTGATTTAGTATCACAATGTTGTTGCAGTATACAGAGGAAAGTCAAAACATATTTTCTTTTCTCTTATAATATTCTTCAGAGGTATACAGTATAAACAGTAAAGGATTAAATACTGCTCCAACTGAGGCTTGGAGAGCAGCAGACAAATTCAAATTAAACACAATATTGTTTTTGGAGCTTGATGGTGGAGTTAGATCTTTCCAGCATCACTCCATATCATTCCACCCCATAAGAAACGCTCACATTTCCTTCCTAAGAGATATCCACTGAAAGTTTGAAGAAAGTGACTGTGATTCTTGGAACTTCAGAAAAGAAAGTGCAAACAGGTTACTGTGTACTCTAAGACTTCTGTATCTCAAGAGTATTGCCACTACAGCACATTATGGCATTAGTGAACATATAGGAAGCAAAGGAAAGGGGGATGTAGCTTCCCACACTGAGGGGTAAAGCAGCCATGAAGCCACCTTATAAAAATGTTTGAAAAGTGTAACACTGATTTTCAGAATTCTGTCGTTTTGTTTGGGTTGTACTTTATTTATTGAAGGGTTAGGATTCACAGTACTGCATCTACTACTTCTGATAAGGAGTCTGACTCCCAATTTATGCACATGTAGACTGCATGGATAAAAAATGTATAAGTGACAATCTGACTCCTTTCACATATTCACAGACTGTAATACCCTCCCTCATCAAAGGGTGGTGCAGTAAATATATACATTATTATTTTACGCAGCGCTGACTGTTCTAATGGAACCCTTCACCCTGAGTGCTAAAACTAGTTTTCTAAGGTAAATCTTCTTCCTCTTCTTCCGGCTTTTCCTGGTTAGGGGTCGCCACAGCGGATCACCTGTCTGCTCATGATTGGCAGTGAAGTTTCACAGTGTCGAGTTGCCAGCCCGGCGCCCAACCTTCCACAGAAGGCACACACATGCACACAACCATACCTAGGGCCAATTTAGAGTGTCCAGTCCACCTACAGCATGTCTTTGGGATGTGGGAGGAAACCGGAGCACCCGGAGGTAGCCCACGCAACCACAGGGAGGACATGCAGACTCTGCACAGAAGGCACCCCAGCCAAGGATTGAACCGGAAAACCTCTTGCTGTGAGGCGGCAACGCTAACCGCTGTGCCACCGTGGCCACCCCAGTTTTTTAAGGTGAATACCATACCAAATACCTTCTTGCTGTGATGAAATCACACTACTGATCAGTCATCCTCTCTATTAGGTTAGTGGTACCATCCAACTACAAATGAGTCCATCCTTAGGGTCTTCTGTATGTCCAACCTACTTCCAACCTACTTCATTTTTGTAGTTTTCATATGCAAAATTCCCAATAGTCCTCCACAAAAGGACATCTGAGAGGGCTGCCACATTCATCTCTGACTTTTACCAGTATCTAGACAGCTATAAAGAAAAGTCAGTACCCAGTATCCATTTGCTCTAAATGTAATGATAAATGGAGGAACAAACCTCTCTGGTGGAACATTTGTATTAATTAACTATATAACAAAAGAAATAAAATAATAAAAAGTTGTAAGAAATCCCTATCCCCTTACCTCAGAACTACACAGAAATATGCCAACAAGGAACTTAAGGGCACTATTAGAAAATGTAAACAGAGTATGAGGATATGGTTACAGATACCAAAGGAAACTACAGAATCTTTCTTCGATTATGTCAGGAAATTAAGGAATAATGTGTAGTTAATACAAAAGGGCTTGTTTTTTTGATATGCATCTCTATTAATATTAAGTACTTGTGTTTCCTTGAGCTGTTTTTTCTTTTTTATCTTCTGACTGGTACCCAGCCCAAAGGATTTATCTGCTTTGAGCTACCTTTTTGGGGTTCTTAAAGCGAATATAAATACATACTTTTTCTTCTGGATTACAAGTTGGCTGTCCAACAGATCCCAAGTATTGAAAGTTGCTAGCACCCTCTCTGGATATAAAATTGTAACTAGTGTGGTACCACAAGCTCAGTGCTAAGTTCTCTCTTGTTTGGCATTCATTTTACAGACCTCTGAACCAATATGTCAGAAATGTGATTGACAGAGCTTGCTGATGACTACAATGTGGGCACTGTTATCTGCTCATCTACTCAGTCTAAACAGCTTCTGCAAGGACTTCAGTATGCACATACATTCTCAAGCTAAATGCAAAGAGGTGCAGCATAGTAACATTTATCAAAAAAGCTGTTCCCACTTCATATGTTATAAATGGTGCTCTTCTTCAAGCAGACATAGTCATAAGAGACATTGGTATTTATGTGGACAGCTCTGTCATTCTGTTAATTATAATTTTTCAACCATAGTTAGGAAATCCTTTTCTCTGGTCCAGTTAATTTCCAGGGAAATATCTTAAAATTCCAAAGATGTCATCCTTCCACTGTGCTCTTCCATTATTAAAGGTTATAACAATTTTAACCCATAAAATAAATATTTTAAAATAATAAATAAGGGCCTTAAATCCTACAACTGCCCTGATCAGCTTGATTTTCTCCTTATACTCAGAAGCCTTCCATCTGCTCAGATTTGACCTATAGAATATTTTTCAATTCACGAAAGACCCAATTCTATTTGAACTTTTCGCTGGAAGTGCCTTCTGTGTGGAGTCTGCATGTCCTCCCCGCGGTTGGATGGGCGTTCGAGACATGCGTGGGCGTGCCTTAGTTGAAGATTGAACGTCGAGCTGGCACCTCGGCGTTCGTCAAAATCTACTGCCAATCATTAGCGGACCGGAGTTCCACTGTGGCAACCCCTAACTGGGAAAAGCCGAAAGACAACAACAACATTTCTTTGTAAAGCCAATGGCTCTGCAAACATCCTAATGTATTCCCAGCCTATGAAATAAGTTACCACTACAGGTCAAACAAAATACTGCTTGGGTTACCTTTAAGTGAAATCTTGATAATTGGATGGGTAGGCACAAATTTACAACATGGTTATCATTTACAACCATACTTGATTGCCAGGTGCATTTAATTTCAAGATGCATATGACTAGGCATCTTATGGTCCCCATGATCACTTGCCTGGAATTGTTCATATGCAAATTTAACAGTACCTTTCAGCGCTAGATGATCCTACTACAAATATGACTGATGTCCTTCCATTCACTGGTTGCAGTATTCTTCACACTTCAGATTCTCTGCCTTGGGTAGCCTGACATCTGGCCAGTATACCAAAACCTTCTGTTACTTTAAGGTATGGTGAACATCACACGTATGCTCCTCGCATAGCATAAGGTATAAAGGTGACGTCCGGATATACCATCCTCAGAACTTCTTTGCCACCAGTCTGAATGCATCTTTTGATCATTGGTCTGATTGCCTACGTATTGTTTGCTGGTATCAAGCTGTTGCAGATAAGTACCCTGTCGGGGTTTTTTTTTTTTTTCTTGGCATTTTGTTGCTTCTGGAGGTTAATGTCATCCAGGAAAGATAAATGCCAGTGCGGGAGACAGATTCCCTATAAAGACTGCTATGATAAGTGTTTATTTTGCCTAGGAGCTTCTCACGACCATACGACCTGTTCTGTTTGTCAGGCTTTTGAACTGAAGACCATGCTTAGTAGGCTTTCTTCCCTTGCTTTGTATCTTGAGAATCAGCACCTTAAGCTTCTCACTAAGGATACAGTGGGAGGAACTTCCTTCCACGAGAGTCAGCCATTAGGAAGGAAGAAGGTTAAAAAGCTAAGACTGGAATCTTTTGCTGTTCAGCCTCTGCTGGGTGTTTTTCCTGAGGTATGTGAGAACCCAGAGCCTCATCCGGATTTCTTGTTGAATTCCTCTGCTGCAACTGGGTTGGATGACGGCTTTGCAGGTGTCCGTTTTGGATGTTCGGGGGGAACCACTGCTGATTATTTCCGAGGGGCCTAGGGGTTTTCTGCCGGGTGGACATTCCTTTCAAGAAGAAACAAAAAACTAAACAAATTTCTCCTCTTCCTAGGGATCTGCAGGCCTTTACTCAGGGTTTAATGCTTTAATGGCACTAAAACCTCTTCAGGGGGTTTCTGTTCCAGCTCCTCCTTGGTCCCCTACTCCCCTTAAAAGGGCCAGGGAACAGGATTCCTCTGAGGAAGAGTTGGATTCTAATGAGGAATTCCTTGCTTACTCTTCCCAAATTCCTTCTTCTTTTGACTATGGGTCAGAGCAAGAGGAGTCTAATAGTACTGATACTCCCTTTGAAAAAATTTCCTTTGGGGACACAATCTCCAGGATGATGTAATTTTTAAATGGGATTGTGCTCAGGTCTCTGAAATCCATAAGAGGTACTGAGTTGTTGGAGATGGAATCTCCAAAACCTTCTGCTATTCCTCCTGTTTTGGCTGCTTTGTTGGATACTTTTCCCAATGCCTCTAAACCTCCTGACTCTTCCCCCTGCTCCTAAGAAGCATGATAGGTTTTATAGAGTACCGGAGGATTATAACTTTTTGTACAAATGTCTGGCTTCTTACCCCTCAGTGGTGTCTGTAGCCTCTGACAAGCAGTCTCAATTACTTCCTTCACCCAAGTTACTGCCTTATGATAAAGACAGCAGAACCATGAAAAGCTGAGTAAGAAGGTTTGCACTTTAGCTACCCAAGCTTCTAGAGCAATTAATTATCAGACCCATATGTTCAGGTATGTATTGGCTCTTCTTTCTCAGGCTTGTCAGCTTATTTCTGATCTTCTAGACTCTGAGAGTAAATCTTCTGCTTTTTCTATTCCATCAAGTGTAGTTATGATTCAGCAGATACCTATTCTAGGGCTGCTGCTTTTGGTTCAGTGATGAGGATGTATTCTTGGCTTAGGTTACAAACTTTGCTTGATGATATCAAGGCTAAGTTGATGAATGCTCCTCTTGATAATAAATATTTGTTTGGGGAAGCAGCTGCTGGTTTGTTTAAGTCCCTTCTGGATAAGGGGAAGGCCTTACTGGAACTCAAACATGTTTTCAACTACCCGAATAAGCCAGCCTTTGTTCGCAGGCAGTCTTGCCCTCCTACTAAGGGCAAAAAGAGTGGCAAGCAGTCTCCTCCTGCTAAAGCTACTCAGACTTCAGGGACTCAGAAGTTTTCCTTTCCTGATAAACCAGGAGCTGGACGACTATCCATCTCTTCCCAGCCACATTCCTCTTTCTCTTTGCCTTTCTCTTTCTCTTCCTGTTTGGCTTCAGATCACTCAGGAGTCTTGGGTTCTGTCCATTATTTGACAGGGGGATTTCATGGTGTGGAAATCCCATTCCCCTTTCATGGGCATTCCTAAGCCTCCTCGAGAACAACTTATTTTTTCCAGAAGTTCTTCAAGACCTTTTGATTCAGGGTACTATTCAAGAGGTACCTGTGTCCCAGAGGGGAAGGTGTTTTACTCCAGAATGTTTCTAGTGCCCAGTAAAGAGGGTACCTGGAGCCCAGTTCTAAACCTCTTGTCATCTAAACACTTTTCTGAAGGTGCCCACCTTCCGGATGTTGTCCCTTCAGATTGTCTTTGCTCTTTTGTTCCCTCAGGCCTATATGGTATCTCTGGATCTCAAGGATGCTTATCTCCATATTTCAGTCCATCCTCTTTTTCAGGAAGTTTTTGCGTTTCTCTGTTGCTTCCTGGCATTTTCAGTTCTCTGCTTTGCCCTTTGGTCTCTCTACTGCCCCAAGGGTATTCACCAAATGCCTCGCTCCTGTGATTACTTTTTGCAGGCTTCAGGGGATCCAAATATTTCCTTACTTGGAAGACCCACTGATTCAGGCATCCTCTCCAAAGATCCTTTTGCAAAATCTTTATTTTACCGTTTCCCTTCTCCAGAGCCTCACAATATACTTCAAAAAGACTTCTTTGACTTCTTCTCATTATAATGTTTTTCTGAATTGCAGAATTCAGATGGTGCCTATGCTGGCATCTCTGCCTGCACCAAAGGCCTTAACTCTCATTTCTTTCTTTCAAACTCTTCTTCCTCTGGCCTCTACTACTGCCAGGGAGTTTCTGAGACCTCTGGGTTTCATGGTTTCATGGTACCCACCATTCCAATGCTCCGTCTGGCCAAACTCCACATGAGAAAACTTCAGTGTTTTCTGAAGTCAGTGTAGCTTCACCATGCACATCCTCTAGACTTTGTAGTGCCTCATCTTCCTTGTCTCTAGAAGGAACTTCACTGGTGGATCCAGTGGATCCAGCAGTTGTCTCTAAATACAGGGTTCCCTTTTCACCCCCCTTCCCTCTCAGATGCTTCAGACTTGGGTAAAGGTACAAGGTGTGTGATCACCTCTTCAGCAGAAGAAGCACATCAATGTAAAAGAGATGACAGTTCTTGCTGCCTGTTCAAGCTTTTCATTCTCTTTTCTCTCTGTGGCCTCTCAAGGTATTCACAGACAATAGCACAGTGATGTGGTATATAAACAAACAGGGAGGAACAAGATCTTACCTTCTTTACTAGTTGGCTCTCCTGGTGTGTGATCTTGCTGTCTAGTATCAAGTGACTCGTCAGGCAGTTTACATCCCTTCAGGTCCAAACATTGTGGCGTACACTCTGAGCGGTTCCTTAATGCAATCCTACAAATGGATGCTTCACAGGAATGTGTTTCTAGACATTGTCCACCAGTGGAGTATTCCTCAAGTAGATCTATTTGCCTCCCCTCTGAACAGACCATTTCCTCTGTTTTGTGCCAGAGTCCCAGGTCGTCTGGTGAGGAAGGTGGATGCCCTCACTTTTTCTTGGAAGGGGATGTTTCTTTATGTATTTCCTCCCCTCATTCCAAAAGTCCTGTTCAAAATTCAACAGGACACTCCCAAAATCTTGTTGGTGAATCCCTTTTGGCTGTGACAGCATTGGCTCCCTCTTCTGCATTTAGCGATGAGCAGTCATCACAAATTAGCTCACAGGGTGGATCTTCTAACACAAGACAAGGGATCTCTCATCCATCCCCACCTGTCCACACTTCAACTGACAATGTGGGTGATAGGATTTTGATTCCACATGCACCTTTTTTCTGAGGATGTGCTGAGGGTCCTGCAGGAGGCCAGGAAACCCACTACTAGGAAATCCTGATTATCTAAAAGAAAGAGGTTTTCTGCTTGGTGTCTCTCTCATAACCTGGATCCACTTATTGTGGATTTTCCTTTGGTTCTTTCTTATTTGTGTGAGTTGCTCACTGCTGGTTTGGCATATTAAGGGCAATAATCAGTTATCTCTGCTAGTCTGCCTTTATCTTCTCCTTTAGCTTCTAGATTTCAGGCTAAACAAGTCTTTAAAGGTGGCCTTCATAATAGACCTCCCAGGAAGCCTGTTCCTCCTCCCTAGGATCTTAATTTTGTTTTGGAGAAGTTGACTCAGGCTCCCTTTGAGCTTGCTGCTTCAGCTTCCTTGCAACGTTGTTCTTGGAAGACAGTTTTTTTGTTGGCTTTTACTTCTGCCAGATGGGTATCTGAGTTTCAAGCACTTATGGGTTGTTCTCCTTTTTTGATTTTTTCATAAGGACAGGGTGTCCTTTACGTACTAATCCTTCTTTTATGCCCAAGGTGGTTAATGAGTCGTCACTTAATCAGTCTATTCATTTGCCTACTTTTTCCCCTTTCTGTAGTCTGCCAGTGAGTGGGTGCTGCATACTTTGGACATGCATAGACAACTCAGATTTCATTTAGATAAGACTAAGTCTAGTTGAAAATTTGATACGTTGTTTGTTTCTTTTCATCCTAGGTCCTTAGGATTAGCTGTATCCAAGCAAACTATTTTTTTCTTGGATATCAAAGGCTATTTCTTTTTGTTATACTTTTCATGGTAAGAGCTTTCCTTCTTCTGTGAAAGCTCATTCTGCTAGAGCTGTGGCTTCTTCTTGTGCTTTTTTTCATGGGATTGGATACTAATTCTATTCTTGAAGCAGCAACCTGGACATCTGTGCATACTGACAGCAAGCCCTACAAGTTGGATGGAATCTCTAGAGCTGGTTTTGGTAGTGCCATTCATCATGGCTTCCTAGAGGGCTCTACTGGTCCTTCCACCTCCCAGGTTTCTTTTTAAAGCTTTGGCACATTCCAAAATGTAAAGAATACTGCAACCAGTGAATGGAAAGGCTTAGTACAGTTGTGTAAAATCTTACCATAACAGTAGATATCATTTCCTTCACTGTTGCACTATTCACTCTCCCCCTCCTTTCTCCTAGTCCATTTTCTTCCTGGATGTACTAGTAACTTTATGGATTCCTTGGATTGGTGTTCTTACTGGAGCAATCAGTTCTGAGGATGGTATTTCCAGATGTTACCTTTATGCCCTATGCAATGCAAGGAGTATACATGTGACATTTGGCATACTTTAAAGCAACAGTAGGCTTTGGTATACTGGCTGGACATCAGGCTACCCAAGGCAGGGAATCCCAAGGTGAAGGATCAGATGAGAAGACAAGAAATGTGGAAAAAAACATAAATATAGTTGCAAGTATAGAAAACTTCTGGAAGAGCCTCATGTTGATCAAGAACGAACTCAGGAATGGTTAAGGAGAGGTGACTTCACATCAAGAAATGAAAGGTTAATATTGGCAGTCTGAGATAGTGGGCTACATACACGCTGGTTTACAAAGTCCATTGAACATGTGGGAGAAACAGACATATGTAGGTTTTGTAAAACTGAATTGGAAACAGTCACACACCTTGTTGCTGGTTGCGATGCACTAATGGCAGGGGGACTGTATACTGAAAGGCGTAATAATGTGGCGAGACTGTTACACTGGAGATTGTGCAAACATTATGATATTAAAGTGGCTGAAAAACACTGGAAACATGAGCCACAAAGAATCATAGAAAATTATGAAGTTTATATCACATGGGATCACCCAATACCAACAGTTCAAAAGATAGATGCTAGAAGACCGTATATAGTGATCCAAGAAAAGAAGACAAAAGTAGCATTGATCATTGAAATCACCACACCAAGCGACTACAGTGTCTTGCATACAAAGAGACACAAAGTCATAAAATACCTTGATCTGCAGGCAGAAACGAGAGCCATGTGGAAGAAAGATACCCAGACAGTTCCAATAGTAGTAGGAGCAACTGGTCTTATAAAAAAGAATTTACAATCATATTTAGAAATGTTAGCAATTCATGTAACACCGTACAAACTGCAGAAGGAGTCATTACTGGGCACATTGCGTATGCTGCAAAGAGCACTTTTGGCTAACATCAAAGAGTGAAACAATACTAATTTCATGAACTTTAATTTTACTTTGACTTAGGAATGGGGTCCATCCCCGTCATCGTATTAGAAACCCAAAAGACTTGGAGAAATTAAAACAGGGAATCCCAGGTGTAAAGAATACTGCAACAGTGAAGGAAAGGGCATCTACTGTTATGGTAAGATTTTACACAACTGTACTTTCCTTTACTGAATCTCCATACCTTAGATTTCATTTTTTTTTCCATTCAGCATGTATTAAACAGCAAGCCTTCGGGGGGAGCAGTTATTATGTTTCCGGATACTGGACATTTCCTTGCTCTTGTCTAACTAATAGCCCTTCCTGTGACGTTGACCATAGCCACTCACAGTGTTGCCTTCCTGCTGCTGCTGTTGCTTGCTACTAGCAACCAGTGAAGGTTTTCTACCACTTACATTTTGAGACCAACAAGATGTACCTGCTTTTGCATGCAACAAATCACATTGCCCATCTTTTCTAGGATGGCTTATTTATCTTCAGCTTTATTGTAGAGCTTAAGACCTAAGCTTTTTACAAAAATAAGCAGCAAAGTATGAGCAGTTAAATTTAGTCATATAACAAGCAGTTGCTACAAATGTTAACTGCTATTAAATTACATGTACTGTGAGTCAACCAACAATATATAATAGAGCACTGGAAATAATATTACTTGTGAAATATACTACAGTAAAACACTAATATTTTTGTTACTAATAAAATGTACTAAAATTGGTAGCCAAGCATGTCAAGCCCAGCAAATGAGCTACCGAAATCATTTCAGTTTCCTGATTTATTTATTTATTTTACATTTGTTGATCGGGAGAATCTGACTGGATAAATGTCCATTTTCAGCGGAGGCCCGGGGAGAAAAGCTCCACTGTTTGTAAATATGCAAAGGCAAGTAAACACATACAGCGTCATTTCACACATAGAGAGACAAAGTACAAAACATAACATTTTAGAGGTACATAGAGAAAAAATATTTTTAGTGAAAACTAGTTGGTGGAATATAATGAGATTTTGAAGTTCAAGCCAATTTAGTTGGTATAGTAAGTGGCAATGATGGGAACGGTAGGGAGCATTTGTGGCACATCAGGCAATTTGATTGTAATGTGTCTAGTTTTGTAATTTCTGTTTTGGATAGGTTGGTGAAGATGGGGGCAGCATATAGAAGTGTGGATAGTAGCAGAGTTTGAGCCATGGTAATTTTAGTCTGTTGATTTAGGTATGTTTTATTTTTGTACAGATTCCCTAGTTTTCTGTGTATGTTTTTGATGGCTTGATTTATGTGCAGGTCAAACTTCAGTTTGATGTCGATTGTAACACCCAGTAGTTTTGTGTGGGTGTCTGGGGAGATAATGGTACCATCACTAGACGTTATACTGAAAGAATCAGTGTCTAAGTTGGATTTATTTGCTTTGAAAATTAGTAATTTGGTCTTTTTTGGGTTCAGTAACAGATTTTTACTGAGAAACCAAGCTTCAGTGGTTTTGAAGACTTGTTGGGTAGTGGAAAGGAGTGTGAGGGGGTTGGTGGCTGAGCAGACTAGTGTTGAGTCGTTAATGACCATTGCATCTTGGGTGATCTTAGGTTGATGAAAGAGAGGATGGCAGTTGTTGTACTGTGGGCTGGTCTAAATCCGTGTTGGGTAGGAGTGAGAAGTTGTTTTTTTAGTAGGTATTGCGTAAGTTGCTGGTGAATACATTTTTCTAATATTTTGTCAAGTAGGGATAATATGGCAATAGGGCGATAGTTGGTAAGGTTTGTACAGGTCCCACCTTTGTGTAGTGGGGTGACATGCTATTTTCCAGACTGTTGGAATTTTGCTTTCTATTATTGATCTGTTCAGGAGAATTGATATTGGATAGGCTGTCTCATTAGCAGCTATTTGAAGGGATTCAGCTGGAATGTTGTCTGCAGCTAGGCTAGTTGGTTTGAGTTTACCTAATAGTCTTTTTATATAATCTGTGGGAATAGGTTTGAATTGGAAGGTGGTATTGATATTGGTAGCAGACTTGGGGTTGTTAGTAGTAGATGTTGTGGGTTGTTGATGGACTAATTTTGAAATGGTTTATATGAAAAATCTATTAAAGGCTTCTGGAATTTCAGTGCTATCTTTTACAGTGGTTGGTGTTGGGGTATTCGGTCTACCAGGGTGGAGTAATGTATTGAGTCCTGCCCAGAGTTTTTGGAGGTTGTTTTGGTGTCTATTTTGCAAACTGAGAAAATAGTTCCTTTTGTCTAGTAGAATTGTTTTTTTTGTTTCGTTTCTGAGTTTTTGGAATTCTTGTTTGGTTGCTATGATTTTATTGGCTGTCCATTGATGCCAGGCTCTATTTCTTTGGGCTATCATGGTTCTAGTGGTACTTGTGATCCAGGGGGCTTTTTTAATTTTTTGTTTGCTTTTGCGAGGAGGGGCATGGGTGTTTAAGATATTTAGGAAGGCAATGTTAAATAGCTTAACTGCTTCGTCTAGTGGGAGGGTCTTTAGAAGATTCCAATTTTGGTATTGTATTTCAAATTTGAATTTTGTTATGTCAAAGTTTCTTTTGTTTCTAATGGTCCAGGTTGGTGGTTCGGAGTTGGTGTGGGATTTGAGTTTTAGTAGTAAAGTGGGCTGGTGGTCACTGAGGTTGTCTGATAGGACACCTATTTGATATAATGTATTGGCATTGTTTCTTTGCTTTTATTATTACCTAGCCTTGTACTGGAGTTAATGATTTGGGAGAAATTATACAGATGTATGAAGTTGGAGGGGTTGGAGCTAGAACATGTATGCCAGTCTATGGTAATGTCACCTAGGATAATTGTTTCTTGGAGTAGGTTTTGATTGGTCCAATGTAAAAGGTCTTCTAGGATGGGGATGTTACTGCCCGGTGGTGTGTGTCCTATTATAATATTAATAGATTTTCTGTTAGTTAGTTCAAGTTTGGCTAGTAGTAGTTCTGAGGGCATTGGGGGGGGGGGAATAGGAGGGTCAATACTGGTAACCTATAGGTTGTTTTTATAAAGTAAAGCTACACCACCCCCTTTTCTGAAAAGTCTATCATGATTCCATCCTTGTCCAAAAAAAAAAAAGGAACCAGCAATACTCCATATCCATCAAACATATGACTAAAACCTTGCCAAAGAAAATTCCGTTATGTGCATATCACAGTCCATGTACAAAGCATGAGGTGAGAATGTTACAGATAAATAGGATAATGCAATATATTTAAACAAACTCTGATGATAAAAAGCTGTTCCTTTGCAGTTATTACATGTATCAGCAGACTGCATATAGGACTAAGAATGACTGGTTACTAATAAAAGGTAATGTTCCTATTTATTAAGCCAAACGCCTCTCTCCTAGGAGACTTCAACTACCCCTCCATTAACTGGGATACTTGTACATCCTCAAGCATGTATGCCCAGAAATTTCTGGACCTCATCAACAGCAAAGTCTAGAAAACATCATCAGTGCAAACTCTCTGGACCAATTAGCCCACACACCAAGAAGGAGAGAAAAAAACCCTGGATGTACCCATATGGAACAACTTTGACACAACCAATTTTTACTTCCTTTCAGGTCAAATCTGACTACAAATAAGTCACATTCACTATAATACAGAAACCAGAAGTAAAGTCATACACCTTGGTATTTAGAGATTATTCTAAGGCTAATCTACTAAAACTGAGTGATGGCCTGACTAAATCCAGAATCCCCTTCCAACCTGATGACTCCACTGCTTATGTGGAATTCTTTACTGCCAGATTCTATGTGCATGTAAATACCTGCATAGCTGTATCTCTCCCTCACCGAATGCCAAGTTTAAGAATAACCCCCATTAGTGGAACCCAAATATAAACATGCTTTATAATAAAAGAAAAAAAAATCATTGCAGACAAAAATAAATGTAACTATCAAGATGCTAAAAAGACTACTGCTAAACTTAACAGGCAACTCTGGACACTGATCAAATTAACCAAAGTCAGATATGAGGCAAAAGTAGCCACCTATGTGAAGGATAACCACAAAGCCTTCTTTAACTATGTTAGAAGCCTCAGAAGCAGTGCCTAGCACTCTGAAGATCTGGTACTAAGTGATATCACATAATCAGATCCAGAGGACATAGCCAATCTAATAGTGGACACATTTATCTCTGACTTCACCCCCCCTTCTCGCCTGTATTATGAGATCAAATACCCACATCTACTGTCCCCCCCCCCCCGATCACCCAAGAGCACTATACCTGATGGCTAGTGTGAAACATGAATGGCTAGACCCCCTATAGAGGCTATTCAGTATCAGTGCCCAAACAGGCTTTGTGCTTGATGAGTGGAGAACAGCAGCAGTTACCCCCTTTCACGACAGTTGGTCATCAACAGAACCTGATAATTATAGACCATAAGCTTGACCAACCGTATCTGTTAGGCTGTGGAAAGGATCATTGTGGAATTATTAAACTGGGACATATGCAACCTACAAATTCTCAAACAAGCCTGTTAAGATTTGTTTAGGTCAGTGGGTACGATTCAATTTCAACCCACCTCCTCTTACTCTACTATTATACTTCCTATGCACACACATTACACTTGTGACTTCTATTCCATAACCCTCCCAAACAACCTTACTACTATCATATAAATACTAGTTTTTCTTTTTCCTAATTCCCAACTTCCATTTTAACTTTTAGCACCATTTCCAGCTACCTTTCTCCCTCCCATACTGCTTTGATCTATATACATCCATTGTCACACCCTTCCCTAACAACCCCTACTAATTCTATATTGTATCTAATACTTTTCCCAAATAAACTCTCACTTCTTAGTATTTTACCTGCATTTTCAATCCTGAATCTTAAACCTCACTATTCCTTACATTCCAGAGAAAATAACTAAAGACAACCTAATTCTATTCCTTCACAGAAAATACTTCTTTCCTACCGACCCTTTATCAACTTTCAGACTGCACCATCATTAAATATCCTTCTGTCTTGCAACATCTTTTTCCTTCTTGATCCCTACTTCCCCACTACCTGGCAACTATAACATACAAATCCTTTACTTAATCATGCTGCTGCTCAGCTTATCCTCTATTCTTCTCCTGCTACTGGACCATCTTTCATCCTACCATGATTCTGTAATATCTCTCAACATATCTCCCACTCTGTCCCAACCATCTATTCATACTTCCTCCCTACACGCTTCACATATCTCACCAAACCTATTTAATGACACACCTCACCTTTACTCCAAATATAGACTGATTACCTCCATTTCAATTCAAACCAAACCAAAATTAGGTGGAAAATACTCTCCAAAAATAAGTATCGGTAATTTCCCAATATACTAAAATCCTTCTAGGAGGGACATTCATCCTAATCCTGGCCCCACCTATCATACTCTCCACACTCTGCTCTAACCCTACAACTGTCAACCCCCAACTCCTGTAATCTAACTTTTGCTGCCATAAATGTCAGAAGTATAACAAGTAAAATTGCTGAACTGCATGCCTGGATTACCCAACATATTCCTAATATTCTCACTGTAATTGAACCTTGACATAAACCTAACATAAATGACTCTGAAATTACACCTCCCAGTTATAGTATCATCTGCAATGACTGTATAAAGAGGAAAGGTGGTGGGATTGCTTTAATATTTCCCAACAACTACAGCAAACCAATACCAAAATTCAATTCAGGACAGCTTCTTATAACTTTTCTGAAATTAAACAACTATAAACAAATATGTATTACTCAAACAACAACAAAGTACTCCCAACAGAGTTAACGCCTCACCTTGGAAAATGAAGAAAATAGCAAGTCCAACAACAGCACCGAGTATGAGGCGACCAGGCTCACTTGAATTACCCAGAATACTCAGAGTGTATAAAAGCAAAGATCTTTTATTCACATAAATCCAACAGGTTAGCGCTTTCACGTACTGCTTCCTCAGACCTTAAAAATTCAAATGCTACAGTTGCACTCTTTAAATACTGCAACAGTCAAGGGCGAACCCTTCACTTAACCATTTAAAGGGAAACAGCTTCATTTTCTACCTACTGCCAGATAACACAATATAAAACAATAAATATACATACTTTATCCCTGAACATTGACACTAAAAAACTGTCATTGTAACAGACATGACAATACATAATCAAAACCTTAAATGAAACACTACACATGTTGCCATTAAGCATACATTCAAAATTAAAACTATTCTACCTAAAACATTCAGATTAAATCAGCTCACATATTAGCCATTCTACCTATATATAAAAAATGTAAAATTTCAGAGCAATCAAAGGATATATACATCCTACAAAACAATTTCTAGACAGAAAGATAGTGAGATATGTACATTTATGTTCTGTCTAGAAATTGTTTTGTAGGATGTATATATCCTTTAATTGCTCTGAAATTTTACATCCCTCCTAGTGGCAATACACACTACACTGGAAGATGTCCTACACTGGATATCCATAACAATTCTACAAGAAATAATACTAGTAGGTGGTATGTCATTTGGTTGGACATAAACTCTAACTCCCTTACAGCTAGTATGAACTTATTTGGTTTCACACAACTAATTAATAGCCCCACACATTATAGCAAGACATTAGACTGGATCCTAGTATTGGATCCCAGCAAATAAACCACCTCAGGTACAATGTCTGACTGTCTCAATGAACATCTCCCAGTCTATACAAGCAGACATCTCACACATCCAGTTAAACAGTGTGTTTATAAAACAACATGCAGTCTTTCCAAGTTTAACCCAGAAATGTTCATAACCAAAAGAAAGAAAGGTGAGTACTCCACGACAGTCGAAGAAAACCAGAAGGACAGCCAATTCATATGACAATAAATCCACAAATATGTGTGAAAAAAATGACCTCTTTATTCAAGAAAGTAAGCGTTTTTGCGTCTCCCTGGATGCCCCCTCAGACTTAAAATAAACTCCAACATTCAAAATCACTTAAATATCACATTACTATCATAAAAAACAATACAATGTCTCATATCAGACACCTGACAAAATGAGGCGGCATCCTTAAAAATAAAGCTTGTCTGCAATTAAAGTCATATATTCATAAAAAACCTTCACATATGTCACTTCTAAATAAATAATAGTTACAAAAATAAAAACAGTGCATCTAAAACTATAGAAAATGCATGTAAATAGGTATATAAAAAATATACATATATAAAGATGCATAGGCAGAAACATATACTTATAAGTATGTATACATATAAACTCTATAATACCTATGCAGCTAAAATATCATAGAGGCTATCTACTTAAAGGGGGGGTTTGTCTCGAAAGGAGGATTCAGGAACACCACTATAGCCTCATTATAATATCAAGGTATCCATATTTAATGCCTCAGGGGTTTATCTAAAAGGAATGGCTTCAATGTAAACCTATCATTCAAGCCATGTCCTTTATCTTCAGATAATCTAATTATCCATTTGGCTTCCTCTAGGCTAGGGAATATTAGCAATTATACCGAAAAAGAGGAAGCCAAATGGATAATTAGATTATCTGCAGATAAAGGACATGGCTTGAATGATAGGTTTACATTGAAGCCATTCCTTTTAGATAAACCCCTGAGGCATTAAATATGGATACCTTGATATTATAATGAGGCTATAGTGGTGTTCCTGAATCCTCCTTTCGAGACACCCCCCCCCCTTTAAGTAGATAGCCTCTATGATATTTTAGTTGCATAGGTATTATAGAGTTTATATGTATACATACTTATAAGTATATGTTTTTGCCTATGCATCTTTATATATGTATATTTTTATATACCTATTTACATGCATTTTCTATAGTTTTAGATGCACTTTTTATTTTTATAACTATTATTTATTTAGAAGTGACATATGTGAAGGTTTGTTATGAATATATGACTTTAATTGCAAACAAGCTTTATTTTTAAGGATGCCGCCTCATTTTCTCAGGTGTCTGATGTGAGACATTTTATTGGTTTTTATGATAGTAATGTGATATTTAAGTGATTTTGAATGTTGGAGTTTATTTTAAGTCTGAGGAAGCGTCCAGGGAGACGCGAAAGCGCTTACTTTCTTGAATAAAGAGGTCGTTTTTTTCACACATATTTGTGGATTTATTGTCATATGAATTGTCTATCCTTCTGGTTTTCTTCGATTGTCGTGGAGTATTCACCTTTCTTTCTTTTGGTTTTGCTACAGTTATTTGCTAGGTGATAACTTACCCTGAGGTGTGTTTTTGGACAGAAATGTTCATAACTAACATATAGACTATTAACTAGAACTTCCAAAAAATCCTCCCCTTAGATGATACTATAAATGACTTCAATAAAACTTTCCTGGATATCCTAAATAGCCTTGTGCTTCCTAGAAGGAAGAAACTAAAAACAAATAATGCAATTTGGCTATCCAAAAAGTGTAGAATGCTAATGAAGGATAGAGAAAAATAAAACACCACAATATCTTGAAAACATCAGAATGCTTCACAATTGTACTAAAAAACAAATTAATGAAGACAAAAATCTATACTATAATAACTTTCAGAATAATAGTAAACACAACCCTAAAAAATTCTGGACAGCAATTAAAGAAATCTTGCATCCTGGCCATAAATTCAACCCTAACCCTCTCCCAGTACCTCATCACTCAAAACTGCAATACAATTCATCACTTATTTCATAGATAGTATAGCATCTCTAATCAAAGATTTCCCAGCATCTAATCCTAACCCTGCCACATATCACCACAACCACTTTCACCTTCAAACCTGTACCCACATCCTATGTAAAACTACTCTTAAACAAACTCAAACCTTGCTCTACATCAGCTGATGACCTTACAAATGAGTACCTTAAAATAGCAGCCAATAGCATTGCCTCCCCTGGTTCTGTCCTCAAAAATAGTTCAATTTAGGAATCCCATATTCCCTATCTCTGGAAAAAGTCACACCTTATCCCTCTGCACAAAGGAGAAAATTAAATAGCCATTAATAACTTTAAAACTATAGTAATCTTACCCTCCCTCTCCAAAATACTTGAAAACAGACATGTCAACTCTCCCTATTTTGTACAGATATCCCAGATGTTTCTCAAAGTTTTTTTTTCCATTCCTAATAAAATTGGAAATAATTTTGAGAATTTCTAAGAAAATACTGCCAAATTTTAAAATGTTTCCCTAATTTGGGGCCTTTTCCTTGGTTATTTTTTACTTTGTTCCAAATTCTTTTGACAAAAGTTGAGAGCTCTATTTGAAACATGTATTCAAAAACAGTTGCTAAACCATCTCCTGCAGGAAGAACTCCGGTCTCCCACACAACATGGCTTCAGTCCTTCCCATAGAACTAGCACTGCACTTCTAACCTATATAAATACTGTCGGTACTTACGTATTATCACAACCACATTTTCAGTGGCGATAGTGGTTGCCTAATGATCCTGAAATATGGTCTATACTGTTGTACAAATGTGGTAAAATGTGTGTCCTTGTAGCATAACAGTTTTTTCATGTACTGATAAGAAGAACATTTCCAAAAGATAGTGTTCATGTTTTGTTCTGCACTTAACTGACAGCATTTCTGTTATTTGCTGCTGCTGGCCATCTCTTTCTCAGGGCAATGACAATCAGTGTTGTCCATGTACTATTATTTCTACTACAACGGAATACAAAACCACCGAATGACCAAAGCACATCATAACAGCATTAATGAAGTATTTATCACAATATGCCCCTTTCACACAGCCAAACACATCAGTACTTCCAACTGTCTGATGTAAAGACGACAACGCCATTAGCTGCCGACATCATCCACCCGCAGAATTTCCAATCATTAACAAAGCAATGGTTCTTTCCACACCGCTTACAACTGTGGTTACAAATAAGCAAGTGTAGGTAAAAGCAAATTGTTAGTGTCTGTGTCTTACTTCTGTGAAACAAGAATGGTTAAAAATAAGCAAGTGTAGCTACAATTCGTCAGTGTCTGTCTTTTACGTCTGTGAAGAGTTCCTTAGAGAAATTTAAAAAAAATCCAAACGATAGTATGATAGCAGCCATGCAGATTGTACCGTGCATGTGTAATCCCCAGATAACAGGAAGAGACTCCTTTTCAAACTCCTAAAAGCAATGTGAAGGTTTTTGGCAGTATTACACATTTACAAAAACAGTTTTAATTGCTTCATCCACTCCTATCCATGGTGGTATGTGCAATTTGCAACCGCAAAAATTTGGTTGCGATAGTACGTAAGTACCATACTATCAATAAAGCTAGAGATAATGACAAATTCGTCTCCTCCTTATTTCTAGACTTCTCTAAAGCCTTCAACACAGTTTGTCACAGCAAACTTCTACTTCGACTCAGCCCACCCTTCTATGGTTTATCCACTCCTATCCGTGATGGTATGCGCAATTCGCAACCCCAAAAATCTGGTTGCGATAATACATAAGTACCATACTATCAATAAAGCTAGAGATAATGACAAACTAATCTCTTCCTTATTTCTAGACTTCTCTAAAGCCTTCAACACAGTTTGTCACAGCAAACCTCTACTTCGACTCAGCCCACCCTTCAATGGTTCAAAAGCTACCTATCCAGTAGGCGTCAGAGAGTAAAATGACACTCCACCTTCTCTCTGCATACCTCCCAGTTACTACAGGAGTACCACAAAGCTCTGTCCTTGATCCCTTCCTCTTTAACATTCTCACCAGCACCGTTCACACATCCACATAACAGGCCTTCCTAATACAGTATGCAGATGACTCCACACTCATTTGCATATCTGACAGTGTGGCACACCTCCAAATAATTACTCAGGAAGTTTTAACAGCAACTGAAACATGGCTTTGTAACTGACAATTCATGATCAGCCCTAAAAAAAAAAAAACTACTACTTTTTCACCAAATTCCTGTCATAGGTTCATAGGTTATTACTAGGCTAACTGCCCTTGCGAGCCATTTTAAGCCTAACCAATTATCCCTTGTGAGACTCAAACGCTGCACTTCGTGTGTGTAAGGCAGACACCTTAACCATTAGGCCACCCTCCCAACCTTAAAAAAACAAGATTTAAAGTCCTCTTTCTTGATAATACAACCATTGAAGTCACTTCTCCACTTCTCATAGCAAATTATTAGAGATGATAGTGGATGATAATCTTAAACTTGAGTTGCATATACAAAATTATATAAGAAAACTCATCAAAAAGTGGTGATGCTTTATAGAGCAAAAAACATTCTCACCGATGCAACTAACGCTACACTTGCCACTACTTATCTCCTTCCCACACTTCTTTATGGTGCTCCCATCCTTATTAACCTTCAGGCATCACAAAAGTCAAAACTTGAACAATGCTATAACAAAGCTGCTAAATTTGTAGCAAATACCCCTTTCAGAACCCACCTCTGTATAGCACTAAAAAGCCTAAATTAATTAGAACTACCCCATCAACTAGCATGCACACAGCTTCTTACCACCTATGAAATTATCCAGAATCCATCTGCTTGTCCAGCATTAAATAGCATTCAACACAACTATGTTCTTAGTCAGTCGTTTTGATCCAATGACCAAAAACCCCTGTCTGTCCACAAACCTATCAAATCTGTTGGGCATTGTCTTTACTTCTACCATGTTGCTAAGGCCTGGAACTGCTTATCTCTGTCCATCATGTCAATACCCTCCCTTCCATCCTTTATAACCATTCTGAACCATTCTGAAAGACTTCCTAGCCAAAAGCTGGCTCTGTTCTTGCTCAACATCAGGATAAATTACATCCCTAAAAGTGAACAAATACCTGTCTATACCTTACATCTCCTTATTTGTCTTCACTCACTTCCCTAGTTCTACCAATTTCTTTCCCCTTGACTCTCTCTAAACATACCATAAACCTTCTTTTCTCTCAGTTTGTATCGCAATTCCTGTTTGTGTTATACTAACTATAAAAACTGTAAAATTATTATTTTTAAAATGTTTTGTAATACTTTGGAGGTTTCTCCCTGGGCCTCCGCTGAAAATGGGCCCCTACCCAGTTGGACTTTCTCAGTAATCAAATGTCAATAAATAAATATATAAAAATAAATCCTACCCACATAACTTGGTTGACTTCTTTGAGAAGATTACTGAAGCAATGGATGAGGGAATTTCTTTACATACCACATATCTAGACTTCACAAATGTATTCAACACCATTCCACATTCAGGTATATAGATAAATATTCTCAGTTAAATGTAAATCACTGTGTAACTCATTGGGTAGTAAGTTGTCTGACAAACAATACCCAGGAAATTAGGGTGAACATTTTTACCTCCTCCAAAAGACCTGTCAATAGCAGTGTACCTTAGGACTCATTTCTTGGACCACTCTTCTATGGTATTTACTTTTCAAAGCTTAAACAAATGTTAAGGTTTAATGGCTGACCAGCTTTGCAGGGGACTATAAACTTGGTGCGGTCATGAATTCCCAAAAGGATACCAAGATCTCCAAGAGGGCCTTTCCCAAACAAACAACTGGTGTCAAAACCATAGATTAAAACTAAATTCCAAGAGGTATATAATGCTATAATTCAGCAAGTATGACTTCCCTTGTAACTGTCACATTCACTACACACCCCTTAGTCAGGGATCTGGGAAGTCTATATCGATCACAAACTGTCCTTTGATCAGCACATATCCACTGTTGTAAGGAAGCCCTTTTTCATCACACAGCTTATATCTAACAGTAAGGCATTCTGATACAGGGGTGTAATCATTCTCCTGTACTCTGCTCTCATTAGGCCAGTCATATAAGTAATGCTCCTTTCAGTATGTACCTGACTAAACACTTGGCACAGCTGGAATGACTATATAGTCTCACCAGTTTAATACAGTCAGCAGACTTCTGGTGTTTTTCAGCCACTTCTTGCAGAACTGTGGCTCATATGTCTAAACTGAATCTAATGGGAATTATACTCTACAGTTTTTTCATTTATTAATTTTATTCAATTTCACATTATTTGCCTGTCTTCTTCCTCATTAACTTGACATCACAACTCCATTTCAAGTCCAAGAGACTCCTGATTCTTGTAATCAGCTCTTGGACTTTTTTTCTGTCACCGAAACCTTTTTCTTTGGAAGATTGGAAAAGGTCTCCATGACAAATTATTTCTGTGGACTTTGTCAGTGTCAGAAGAATGAGAAGCAGAGTCCCCTTTAGCTTACTTGCTCACTCATTGTTGGCATTTTTTTCCTCTGTAACCTGTTATGTATCCAAGAATATCTTTGATTTTCCAGGAAATGTATTTTGAAGGCAGCTCGATGCATCAACTTGACTCTCACACCTGCCTCTTAGTATCCCCTAATTGCAGAGATAAACTTCCTTCTTTTCTTTACATTGAATCATTTTCTGCAAACACTCTTGTGTCCTCAGGTTTTTAATATTTTTTCCTTTTGCCATACTTTTGTTATGGGAAGCTCTTTCTGATGATACAATTGGATCTTTACCAATATAGGTCTTGGCTGCTTTCTCATGCCTGGATTTGAAGCATACACACAATGTGCCCTCTCAGATAAATAATTCTGTTATAGAAACCCAGTCCAGTTATTATTTGTACTTTCATAAAGTTAATGCAATATTTTCCTTCCAGTTTCTCTGGTATAACAGAAAATCTAAGTTTTTTTTCTGTATACCCTGTCTGCTAACTTTATTATTTTCCGAAACAGTTATTGAGAAACCTCGTATTCAGACAGTTTTTTTCTTCATTTCAGCCTCTGATTTCTACAGTATTATCAGCTCATTTGAACAGCT